>NW_005841924.1:123841-128127 GCF_000455745.1 Alligator sinensis
AAACATTTTACCAAGAACAGATTAAAAATATTATACCACCCACGTTACAAGGCAGGACTTTATTGGAAAGCCTTGCTTCCACACTTTTAGTGATGTGTTCTTTTCCTGTACATGGTTTAGATTTAGTAAGTGCATAATGCAGACATCATCTTCCAATGTTTTTAATCTCTCTCTGCAATTATATTATTCCTAAAGACTTTGACATGGTGATGGAGCACCATAACTTCACACTTAGCTTATGATGATGGTGAGATCCTACGAGATTCAGTTATTATCTGCGGAGAGAGTCCAAGATACTGTGAAATTTATTATAAAAATCACAAAAAAAAACCCATCATTTAAAGACTCTGCAATTACTGTGCATTGCCATTGCTTCTCTCCAGCTCTTCTAGTGCCAAAACCCAATTAAATCATTGAATTTAAATGAGCTTTAGTTTAAGCGCTTAGTATTCAGTTTTGAAGGTAACAGTTCAACTCCCCACTGAAATTTCTTTACCAGAATCTAAAACTTCTGTGTCAGAAAATGAACAATTTATTATTTCAAAGAAATGTTATTCTAATCTTTTTTCTTTAATTTTTTTTCTCAGTGACTGGGAAATTTAAAACAGTTCCTAAATCAACCTCTAAAGCTCTTGCTATGTAAAATGTAGGTCACAAAAAACAATCCAAATAAACCTCATTCAGTAGTTACAAAACTCCCTTGGTACACAGATTCATTAGTCACATCCATTTTGGCCAGAACAGACCCAAAGCTTTACACTTGGACTGCTCAGAAGTGTTCCAAATGAGACACCTAAGCATCATACTCTGCCTAACTTCTGGTCAGATCAAAATTTGTTCTGGGGGTCATGTAAACATCTTCAGCCCCAATTCCTATGCAAGAACAAAGTGGACAAGTAGCCCACTTTTTGCCTAAAATCTTAGGGCTCCTACATGCATACCCGATGCCTGCTCCAATGCGAGCTAATTAGCAGGCTTCGGAATAGACCCAATTAATCCAGTCTGCTAGAGCATGCTAATTAGCATGTTCCATATATTCAGCATCCCCATGCTTCAAAATGGTGGTGGGGGTGCTTTTACTAAAGCTCATTGAACAATTTTTAGTTAAAGCACCCCACTGCCATTTTGAAGTGTGGGACGCCGAGTACGTGAGATGCTGCATGCACTTTAATTAGAGTGGCTCCTGAGAGCTGCTCTAATGAAAGTGCCCCCCACACCAGGGCATGTTTAAAGATGCCCTTAGTGGCAAGAGCTCTTGCCTAGAAATAGGAGGCCTGCATTCTAGATCTAGATCTTCCTTAGTCTCAGGGGCTAAGGGTAAATATTACATATAAAACGGTTTAAGTGATTGGAAACTTGTTTAAACCCACAACAGAACAGAAGTTCAGTGCACATAAACTGATTTCAAAATGGCTGAAACTGGTTTAAGATAGACAACCTAGATGAATGCAGTATCAAACGTAATTGATTTAGGTTAAACTGGTCCATCAAACTTCTGTCCTAGATCCCCTTCTGACTCAAGTTAACTCACAGTCCCCAGCACCCCAGGTTGCTTTGCGCCTCCCCTGCAAACCTCCCCTTACAAGGTGGCCAGGCTAGCCTTGGCCTGTACTGTCTGCTGCAAATGAGCAGGGCTGACCCCCGCCCCAGCTGTCACAGAGCTGAGGCAGCAAAGCCCCTGTTATGCAGCCCTGGGCCTGCCTGCACCTGTCAACACAGCGGGGCAAGGGGAGAGGGCAGAGGGACAGAGCCCCTACTCCAACCCAGCCCCAAGCCCTGGTGTGCAAGGGTGCCCCCACCACCTTTTCCCCCAGCTCATGTGAGTCACTGAGGAACAGGTGGGAGCAGTCCCTTCAACCCAGATCCATGTGCCTCAGCTGGGGGTTCCCCAACCCAGGCAGGTTTCCCTGAGCCTTATCAATGGTCCAGAGGGAGCGAATTCTTCCCTCCCACCCCTCCTTGTGCTCTGATGTCTTATCCCTGCCCCCACAAGCACAGGGGGGAAGAATCCCTCCAGCTCAGAGCTAAGCTGGTGCTGGACCATGCTGAGGGGTGAGAAGTGGGAATCCCCCCTCTGCACCAGCAGCAGGGCTCAGGGGAACCTGCCTGGGATGAGAGAAGCCCCGCTGAGGCATGGAGACCCCTCCACATAGGTTTGATGTGGGGCGCTGGTTCAGCCCCGAGCTGGAGGGGCTGGTGGGTCATGAACTGAGCAGCCAAATCAGGAATGGACCCCACTCAGCTGCATTTAGGTGCTATCAGGAGTGGCCAGCAGGCTGGGCCCCCTGGCCTGGGCCACTGCAGTAATCTGGCTTCATTTCCAGATTCAAAAGTGAATATCAATTCACCTCATCATCAGTTCAATCTGCACAGTTTAGAGAAAGCTGTGAAGATGGAATCGATTCAATCTCAGGCTTTTTGACTGTCTGTACTTAGCCTGGGAGATGGCACCTACATCTTCCACTTATCAAGAGTGCATTAAACATCAGACTATGGGATAGGCAGAGTGAACACCCTCCTCATTCTAGGAGTTCACAAATAACCATGAGATTGAGTGAACTGAACAAAGCCATTTTCCCTGTAGATTAGAGATTGCATGCACTCTCTCAACTCTAGGGAGAAGATGCAAGAGAAAATGTCAAGAAAAGAATGAGTGCCGGGGGGGGGAAGATGAGCTGAATTCCAGGGGAAAAGAGTATCTGAGAAGGAAACAAAGGAATAAATCTCTACCTGGCTAGGGAGAGAGGAGGCACAGAGCCCCCAAAAGGAAGGATGGGCCAGAGGCTAATAGAAGAGGAGGAGAAAAGAGAAAGAGGAAGAGGCAGTTATCAGGGGAATGGAAGTATAAGAACTACATCTAAACTTCATCTGTGGCTGCTGAGTGAGAACCATTTGGATGTTGCTCAGGTGTCCAGTAACATTAAATCCATATTTATTGTTTATTATAAAGATTTATTGGGAGCTCATCACTGGTTTCTTAGCCAAGTAAAACATCTTTTAATATATTCTAATATTAAACCTGCAGAAGACAGTGGTCATTATGGCCTGAAACTATCCTCCTACACAGAGAAATTTAGCCAAGCAGAAGGCAAAGACTTCTATCAGAGAAAGCAAAACAAAAGCACTGTGCCTTGTATTGCACCCTCGATGTGGTCAGGCACATGCTTGATGAGGTGCTGGAGCAACTGAGTTCCAGAGTCAAAGACCACCAATCCTCATAAATTCATTCCTCAGCTTTCCAGGCATCTCTAACTGCTGTAACTTTTGCACTAAGTTCTCCCCTTACAGCATATTTGACAATTTTACCAAGAGCACTAAATAAGATGCTGAACAAAAAGTTGGTGCATGGTATAAAAAATACAGACCTGATAAAGAACCTCAGTAGAAACTCTACTCTTAGCAATCCAGAATTGGTAGGTTCCCAGTGCAAACATAGACTTTTGTCGTCTCAGTGGAGAAGGTACAGTCTGTTCCTTTCCTGTGCTTGTCATCACTGGATCCCAATAAGACCATATGGTTTTTTATCATTAAATGAACAGTACCTCATCACCCACTTCCAATTATGTTCAACTCCCATGTTGCAAATGGTCATCTCTTGATATTTGGACTGTCGCCGCCAAGAGCCGCGGCGCGGGGTTCGGGGCCTTAGGAGCCCTGGTCGGCGGGCGGGTACTTGTGACACTTGGGGTGGAATCAGGTACTGATGTGTTTTGATTGAACAAAAAGACTGTTTACTTACACTGCTCGTACAGTGCAGGCCAGAAGCTTGCTTCGATTATGGTTGTAAACAAAACTTGGGTCGGGCAGAAATTACAGAGTTCGTTTGGTCGGTCTGCAAATGTGTCCGGGGTGTTCGAGCCGGCAGTCACCTTACGTCTTGGGTGGGGGTGTGCTAGGTCCCCTTGGGTTAGTGACGGGGAGTCCTTAGTGGTTGATCAGGCCACTAAGTTCGCTCTGAAACACGCGTGGAGTTTGCTAGGCTCCACAGTGTACTCAGAGATCTCCACGAGGAGTGTGTGGAGTTCTCCAACTTGGGCGGAAACTGCTTCAACCTCTTATACGGCTAGCAAGCCAATCGCTGGCCGCCAGGTAGGAATAATTTAGAACAGTCCAATAGTGGGGTACGAATTTACATAAGATTGGCGGGAACTTTTTCTAGGTCATTAATATATAGTCACTGGGCTCTGGAGTTTTCCACTCGTGACCTACTTACGTGACCTACTTACAAAATGATTGACAGACTGTGCCTTCTGTATCAAATTATGGAATCCTCCACTGTACTATAG
>NW_005841924.1:128956-129859 GCF_000455745.1 Alligator sinensis
ACCCTTCTGCGACATCCCCCAAACCTTCAGATTACCAATGTTGTTCTCTTTCAGTAATTCAGAGCTTCCCACTCAAAACATTATGGCTTGACTTCACTGCGTAAAGTTTTGAACAAGCTTTAAAACAAAACAAAACAAGTATGTACAAGACAATTCTGTAAACACAAATATATCAGATTAATTATGAAGAGTTCAACTATAAGTGCTTCAGTCGGTGTCATGATATTTGCGGTGACGTCACGCGTCGATGCTCGCGGTGGCGCTCTCTCCCTGTCAGTCCGGCTCACGAGTAGCAAGCGTCGCGTATCTCAGAGTTTCGGTGGATGCCTCTGAAAGACAAAACTTACAACAGCACTTAGTTATTTTTAATACTTGTTAACAAAGCACGCCGGGTTAACCAATTATGAAGTCTGGATAGAGGGGGGCCGCCGGCAGAGCCGACGGCCGTTACTCGTCTTTTGGCTCTTCGATGTACTTAAAGCCCAATTTCTCGGCAAGTGCTTTCTGTCCTTCGTCCCTTAGGGCGCACAGTTGCTGTTTGGTGAGGCCGGACTCGTTCAACAGGAACCAGAACATAGCTTTTTCTCTCGCTGTCCTCTCTAGTGGTGGCTTTGGTTCCGGTCGAAACGGCCCATCGCGACATTCAATGGGGCACGCTGAATTTGGGTCCGGTTCTGTGGCCCAATGCACGCTCTTTGAGGACCTGGCTGTGTTAATTAGGGCCTGAAGACGTCCGAGTTGACTTAGGATGTTTCCGGCTTGTTGGCCCACCTGTGGGATGAGGAGGAGGCGGAGGGTAATGGCATGAGACCCTCCATAAACCTCTACGCAGGCCTCCATGGCCTCCGGAGTGGTGGGGACCGTTCCGGGGGTTGTTAAGTATCAGTGTGGCCACCGTCCGGT
>NW_005841924.1:130234-131626 GCF_000455745.1 Alligator sinensis
GTATACTTAACTATGCTTATGGGAAGGGCCTCTGTCGGAGGAGGCTCCGGGGGCAGAGTGGGCAAAACAGGATATAATGACTCACTGCCCTTTCTTCCATTTTCATAAGGAGGTGGTGTGGATTCCTCAGGCAGGGCTACCGGCCCTGGAGCCGCCTTGTTCCTCCCCAGCTCTAGGGCGGCGCTGGAAGGAAGCTGGTTTCGGTTGCAGTTACAAAAAGGGGGTGTCACCGTTGGGGACGGCGCCTCCCCGGGGGGCGGGGCCATTGCCTGGATTCCTGCCTGTTCTTTCAAAGCTCCGCCCTTCTTTTCCGGGTCCTCCGGGCGACTCACTTTTTTCCCGGAGCCATTTTCTAGCGGCTGCTTAAGGGGTTCCGCCGCTGCTTCCTCTGCTGTGGCCTTGCCTACAGTTATTAACTGGCTGCTTAGATTTTCAATATCACGCGTTGCATTGACAAATGCACAGAATAAAACATTAATCATTTTTCCTTTGTCCCATTTGGGGCCTACCCATTTAGTCGCAGTGCGGCCCTCCGTCTCTAAATTTTTACGGAGCTGAGTAAACAGTTCGTGACTGCATGACTGGGGTACCATGGTCGGGCAGTTAAACTTGTCGGGAGGTGTTTCTTCCCCGCCCTCTCGTACATGGCGGATGCAATGGGCAAACTCCTGCGCAGGGGTCGGGTCTGCTACGCTCGCCGCTTTTACCCGATGTAGGGACAGGGTTCCCGCTTCGTCCCAGGGTCTATACACGACCCCTGTTCTGCCCACAACACAGCCCAGGGCCCTTACATCGAGCTTAGCGCCCCACTCTTTTCCCTCTCCCGCTTCACCCCTCAGAGAGAAATGACCGGTGACTGTTTGGTCCTGTTCCCCCGGCCTGATGGTAGGCAATGTGTGCCCATAGATCATCCGAATCGGACGTCAGGTGCTCCCCACTGCGCCATGGGCAGTTTTTAACTAATTCCAACTCCCTTGCGTCTTCCCCATATCCCATCCTCGTCGCCATGTCGCCGCCGAGAGCCGTGGCGCGGGGTTCGGGGCCTTAGGAGCCCTAGTCGGCGGGCAGGTACTTGTGACGCTTGGAGTGGAATCAGGTACTGACGCGTTTTGATTAAACAAAAGATTATTTACTTACACTGCAGGGTGTTCGGGGTGTTCGGGCCGGCAATCGTCTTACGTCTCAGGTGGGGGTGTGCTAGGCCCCCTTGGGTCGGTGACGGGGAGTCCTTAGTGGTTGATCAGGCCGCTAAGCTCACTCTGAAACACGCGTGGAGCTTGCCAGGCTCCACAGTGTACTCAGAGTTCTCCCCGAGGTGTGTGTGGAGTTCTCCAACTTGGACGGAAACTGCTTCAACCTCTTATACGGCTAGCAAGCCAATCGCTGGCTGCC
>NW_005841924.1:131639-169225 GCF_000455745.1 Alligator sinensis
CCAATAGTGGGGTACGAATTTACATAAGATTGGCGGGAACTTTTTCTAGGTCATTAATATATAGTCACTGGGCTCTGGAGTTTTCCACTCGTGACCTACTTACGTGACCTACTTACAAAATGATTGACAGACTGTGCCTTCTGTATCAAATTATGGAATCCTCCACTGTACTATAGGCATATGAACAATGGGTTCTGACATGGACCAATTACATTCCTTTGTATTTTATGAAAACTAATATCCAGTTTTTGTCTCACCTCAACCAATTAATAGATTCATAGATGTTAGGGTCGGAAGGGACCTCAATAGATCATCGAGTCTGAACCCCCTGCATAAGCAGGAAAGAGGGCTGGGTCTAGATGACCCCAGCTAGATACTCATCTAACCTCCTCTTGAAGACCCCCAGGGTAGGGGAGAGCACCACCTCCCTTGGGAGCCCGTTCCAGACCTTGGCCACTCTAACTGTGAAGAAGTTCTTCCTAATGTCCAATCTAAATCTTCTCTCTGCTAGCTTGTGGCCATTATTTCTTGTAACCCCCGGGGGCGCCTTGGTGAATAAATACTCACCAATTCCCTTCTGTGCCCCCGTGATGAACTTACAGGCAGCCATAAGGTCGCCTCTCAACCTTCTCTTGCGGAGGCTGAATAGATCCAGTTTCTCTAGTCTCTCCTCATAAGGCTTGGTCTGTAGGCCCGTAACCATACAAGTGGCCCTTCTCTGGACCCTCTCCAGGTTATCCGCATCCCTCTTGAAGTGCGGCGCCCAGAATTGCACGCAGTACTCCAACTGCGGTCTGACCAGCACCCGATAAAGGGGAAGTATCACCTCCTTGGACCTATTCGTCATGCATCTGCTGATGCACGATAAAGTGCCATTAGCTTTTTTGATGGCTTTGTCACACTGCTGACTCATGTTCATCTTGGAGTCCACTAGGACTCCAAGATCCCTTTCCACTTCCGTGCCACCCAGCAGGTCATTCCCCAGGCTGTAGGTGTGCTGGACATTTTTCCTCCCTAGGTGCAGCACTTTGCATTTCTCCTTGTTGAACTGCATTCTGTTGTTTTCTGCCCACTTGTCCAACCTGTCCAGATCTGCTTGCAGCTGTTCCCTGCCCTCCGGCGTGTCCACATCTCCCCATAGCTTTGTCTCATCTGCAAACTTGGACAGAGTACATTTCACTCCCTCGTCCAAGTCACTGATGAAGACATTAAAGAGTATCGGTCCAAGGACCGAACCCTGCGGGACCCCACTTCCCACACCCTTCCAGTTCGAAACCGACCCATACACCACGACTCTCTGGGTGCGGCCCTCCAGCCAATTCGCCACCCACCGGACTGTGTGGTCATCCAAGTCACAGCCTCTTAACAGCCTCAATGGCACTGCAGAAACTCAGCTCACTACGTGTGGCTTTTACCAGGTCTTCTCATTACTAAAATCAAAGAAACTCATGGTGCCACAGTTTCTGTGATAAGGGGCAAACAAGAGAAGGCTACACAGCTATATTGCAGGCCACAAAAAGAAAATTCACCCTGTTCAGACATGAGCGTAGTGTCTTGCCAGGAGAAGGCAGGTACGGCACTGGATCACTGGGAAAAGATGAGAAATTACTTCTTAGCTCAACAAGAATCCCATGCTAGAAAGAATAAAAGGGTCTGAGAGGCTCCAGAACAGGTATCAACCAGGGATACTAAAAGCACCATATAAAGCCAAAATAAGAATTTGTAACCATATATAAGTATAAAAACACAATCTAGTCCTATCTTGCTTCTCTTTGTGGTGGAGAAACCTTACAGAAGAGTTAGTTAGCAACATTACAGAGTAGAAGCAACTCTCATAGCCCTTACTCCAGAAATTGTGGTCAAAATAGGACCCAGAGATCAGAAGCCAGGAAATCTAGTAAACCAGGCTAAAATAGGAAACAAGGCTAAGAAGAAACTGAAGACCGGACAAAGGCTTAGGAACAAGGCTGAGGCAAGGTCCAAGGCAGGCATTGGAAAGAAAAGCAGGACCTGTGCAAGGTCAGGAAACTACTTTAGAAATAAGGTATGTTGTGAACCTGCTCAGGCTGTCCTTAAATATGAGCAAAGCTAAACAAGGAGATTGCTCAATCCCAGTTGGGGCCAACCAGCTCATCATGATATTGAGTGTTGTGCTGATTAGTCTTCACATCAGCAAGCTCAAAATATGGGTAACTGAGTGAAACTGTTTGGCCTGTGCTATATAGGAAGTTGCAATAGGTGACATAATGGTCCTTTCAGGTCTTAAAATCTGTGAATGTGAAGAGATGAGACCTGAAACTGCAGTTTTGCAACTCTTTTTCACAGTAAAGATGCTGCTTTCTTTTTGCACCTTCCAAACTACAAAGCCATCCTCAGAACTGAACAGTCCAGAGCACAGGCAGATCACATAGCACTCTGGCTCAGACACCCTAGCCAGCCACAACTCGCTCTGGGATCTGGTGCCAAAGCATTTCATGTCCTTTTAACATGAACTCATTTCTACAAGTCTTTAGAGCTGTGCTTTTCATGGTAAGGAAACGAATAGTTTGTGCAAAGATTTTTGTCCTTTAAAAAGTTATATACATTAATTCTTTTTCTTGCTGGTTTTACCTCCTAACTTGGTGTTAGTATCAACATCACACAAGTCTGAGGCGAAGGGTTCACGTTGCTATTGGACAGTCAGAAAACTCCATAATATAGGAGCACTTTTATTTTGCCAAGATCCTCACGACAATCTGCTTTCAGCATTGTACCTCCACCCAAACCACCTCTTTGAGGCTACAGCAGTTTCTGAAGAACTTGCAAAATTTGACTCACCTCTCCAAATCTATATCTTATAAGATACTTTTGTTTAATAGCTTGAAATAATCTTGAACTTGTTTTGTAATCTCTTGTGAGCCAACTCAATGACTTGTGTCTGACTAAAGCTATTCCCTCTGATTTTGAACAGACAAGTATGATGAAGAGCTGTTCTTCTTTTGCTCTTTTTTATATCCCTCCTTGCTGTTCTTTACTTTAAACACATTGTGTTTTTATTTAATATGGGGCTGCATATCCAGAGATTTGCAGATGGGATGTATAATTGCACATTGCATTCAGCTCTTGAAAAAACACACC
Source organism: Alligator sinensis (assembly GCF_000455745.1). Lineage (NCBI taxonomy): Eukaryota > Metazoa > Chordata > Crocodylia > Alligatoridae > Alligator > Alligator sinensis. Next base: position 134,757 of record NW_005841924.1, read on the forward strand.
ATAAAATTAATATTTGAATCATATTCCTGTACCGATACAGAGAAAGGGAGAAAAATTGCAAAAGAACATTTTGCTCTGAAGCAATCTGTGGCCTATCTGTAGAATACTTTCCAGACATCCGCACAGAAAGAGGGAAGACTTAACATTAATAAAAAGTGGCTTTTAATTTACAGGCAGCTCTACACTGTAGTAGAAACCAGACTGAATGGGGGTGGGGACACAGAGAGACAAAACTTCTCACCAGAATAGATTAGCCCAGGTGAAACACTATGATACCTTTTCAAGTTATCATATAGTTCATTTAATATATTCTTAGTTATTTAGGAATATACATCTATGCACCCTAAAACCATGGTCCCAAGATGTGTACTGCTCCTATCCATGTAAATGTGATATTATTGGTGCAGGCAAGTAGTGATGTCCTATAATAAGGCCCTGTTACACATTACCCTTAGCATGTGTTAACTGTACTTAAAGACTGCAGACAGAAGTGACAATTTTTGCCTGATCTGGCCACAGAAAGCAGCCTATGCCCATGACCAAACACAAATACACAGCTGCAAACAGTTTAAAAAATAGCCAATCGGGTGAAAATCTGACCCATCATTGCATGAGGTATCAGATAAAGATGTTTCAAAATGTAGAGTGTTCTGTAACTAGTATCTGCAGAGTTCCCAGCCTGTTGCTGTTTTCAGAATGGGAGGGGGGAAAAGGGAGCAGAGGGTGTTCAGGCTAGGGGTTTTTCCACCCCGCTAGATGGTGGGTGTACTGGAGCCCTCCCCCATCACCCACCCCACCATTCAGCATTGACTGGGGAGCCCCAAGAACGAGCTCCCTCCACTGCCTTTCCCCCCTTTCATTCTGAAAACAGCTGAGCACTGGCAGAGAGCTGTAACAATTACTATGGGAACCTGGCTGCAGCTGGATTGCCCTCCCCACTGGACCCAACAGTGAACTTCCGGAGTAATGTTGTAACTCAGAATGCTGTTTGTGTTATAGCTGGGAGCTGCACTTTTGTCTGCACCCAAGCGTTCAAGCAGGATAATGTCTTAAGTGCTCTTGTATTGTAGCCGTTGTGCCTTTTAGAGTGAGAAGACTCTCCCAAATGCACTGAGTAACATGTGTTGCATTAGCATGCGACTAGTCCATAGAGATAATAACATCAATTGTGTTTCCAGGGCTGGGAACCACAATTGACTGATTATGTCCCAGCCCCAGGATCACATGAGAGTCTCCAACTGGCTCCAGTGGGTTACCAGCGTTAAAACTGAAAATCAGTTGATTTTCAGTCTCTGTTCTGGGACTGTACCGTAGCCAGTTCAAAACTCTTGTGTAATACTACAAACTATATTTAGATTGTAGGAAGCATTCATGTGTGATGGCTTTGAAAACTTTCTGTCATATTAATGCTTACTATAATCTAATATAATACCTGCTAAGTGTAATGTGTAACAAGGCCCTGCACTAAGTAACAAAGCAGTAAATTGTTTTACTTTTAATGTTAACAGAAATGTTTATCTATTGTTTCTAAATTATAACTTTTATCACTACATGAGTGATCTTCTTGGGTCCTCACAGCAAAATGTACAGGTCTCAATCCAAGCTAAAACATGGTTCAGACTTTAATTATCCCACCAATCATGCAACTAACCAGAGGTGCAAACAAGCATGTGTTTGAAGATTTTGTTGCATGAACTTTAGGGGTTTGAGGACAAATATATATATATTTAGTAGACATACAAAAAACCAGAACTCTTAGTTCCAAAATGATACCTTTTATTAGACCAACTGGAAAATGGCAAGAAAAATTGTCCTTTTCTGCAAGCTTTCAGGATCAAAGTCCCTTCGTCAGGCTCTGGGAAAAGTGTAGATGGTACAAGATGGTAAAAAGTCCCCTTGGGTAGGAAATAAACTTCATTTTTGCACAGAGGGAACTGAAGACGGAAGTCTGTCCCTCTGGGTCCATGAGAGTGTCTTTGTGAGCTGTGTTGAGTAGCTCTTTGATGTGTTGATCAGGTAGAATTCCTTCCCTGAAGGTGTCAGATGGGAGGTAAAAAACCTTCCTTGTTGTTCTGCAATGAAGTTTAAAATCCAAAATCAGCTGAAATTCAGCATCTTCCATGTTTCAGGAGTGTACTTGGTAGCCGTGTTGGTCTGAGACAAAAAGACATACAAAAAACTAGAACTCGTTTCCAAAATGATACCTTTTATTAGACCAACTGAAAATTGGCAAGAAAATTGTCCTTATATTTAGTAGAATGACTTAACACTAGTGTTATCATGTTTTCAGTGGGAGTCACTTTATTTTGCATTACCCCCTAGGGTATAAACAGTCTTGAGTGGGATCAGCTGTGCTGGGATATGTCCTGGCACAGCTGATCTGCTTTCGTGGCATCTACAGGCATCACAAGGGCAGTTGTCCTGCTGGAGTTGTCCCCAAGGAGCCTAGGGCTGCCCATGATCTTCTGTCATAAGCCAACAGACATCAACCACAAAAAGGTGGCACAAACTATTATTAGGTATGGTTGCATGTACAAATGTGGGCAATTGTGGCACAGCAGAGGGCTATGATGTCTGTTCACTCAGGTTTTTATGCTCCCATAAAAATTCTTATGGTGGCACAAAAGCCATGTCTGCTTGCAGCCTTAGATGAATAGTAAGTAGGGTTATTCTGCCAACTTCACTCTGATCATTAAATGAGCACTTTTTTGTGATGCCGGTGAATTCAAACAAAACAGATCCAGACAGCTACATGTTCCAGCTGGTAGTTGAATGAAACAGAGAGGTACCTTTGTTTAACTTTGAATTGAAGGCAGACCCACAATCTCTCTGTACTATTTGCCAACACCATTCTTATTTAAATCTCTTTAAAAGACCCTTGACTATTATCAAAGAATAAATCAGCTATTTTTTCAATATTCTTGAGTACAGCCCATGTTATTTCTCTACTCAAAACACTCCAAAATATACCCAGACCTTTATCTAAGTAAAAGCATGATCATGTTCCTGATACCCTTGTCTTTTTTTGCCTCATTCCCAGCTCACTGCTGGCAACCATCATTTGCTACATCACATAAATGTGGGCCCTTATCTTTCAATCTGATGCAAGTGAATGGATCCTGGTAGTAATTCAGAATCCCATTTAAGCTAGTGGAGATCTCCCCACAAACAAAGTGGGTCTTGTATAGACCCATTTGCAGGATGGGAGGTGCAGACTGTAAATTCTTCAAGCCAGAAAATGCATCTATGTCTTTTATGAAGTGCCTGAAAAAGATAGGAAGTGTAGTAAAAAGACCTAATTTACTAAATCAATGATTTGAAACTCAGGAAGGAATCATACAAAAAGCAGAGAGGAGGTCAAATGATTAGGAATGACTCAAAGGCTAGGAAAAGATGTTGCATTTGTCTCTGAATAAGTTGTGCCTGTTTTTGTCCCAAGACAGAAATATCTAAAATATCCTAGGACTGATGTTTATACACATCACCCTTCTGACAAGGGTTTAGTTAGCAACTGAATGCACTGCCACATTTCTGCCATTGATTCAATGAGGCAATCCTGGGGTAACTGTTCAGATGTACTTTGCAATGTTCTGGGATAAAATGTTAGTACTTCTTTTCCTGTGAACTTTTTTAGGATTGATTCTGGGCCATGGATACAATGACTGTACTTTGTCCTGGGATAAAATGGTTTACCCCAAGATAAATGTAATACCTGATTGTAGCCTAAAGGAACAGCATGAGTATATATGAGTAGAGACAACATTAGAAAAGACAAATGAGATACACTAGCAAAGGAGGTAAGGTTAATGAATAACAATAAAACATTCTATAAGTATACTAACAATAAGGAAAAGTTCAAGGAAAAAACTGGCCCACTACTCAAATCAGGAGGAAAAAACATTAATAAATTATACTAAGAACGCCTACATATTTAATGCATCAGTGATAACAGTTTAAGCACTTAGGTTAGATGAGGGACGAAATAGGTTAGAGACTACGTAGAAAAAGTTTCATAGATTTGATTTCATAGACATTAGGGCTGGAAGAGACCTTGTAAGATCGGGTCCAGCCCCCTGCCCAAGGAGCAGAAAGTCAGCTAGGGTCAAATGATCCCAGCAAATAAGCATCCAAATGTTTCTTGAAAGTGTCCAGAGTAGGTGCTTGCACCACCTCTGTGGGGAGTCTCTTCCAGGCCTTGGGGGCTCGGACGGCAAAGAAGTTTTTCCTTATGTCCAGCCTAAAAAGGTCTTGCAGGAGTTTGTGACCATTGGTCCTTGTCTTCCCTTGGGGTGCTCTGGTGAACAAGCATTCCCCCAGATCCTGACGCACACCCCTTATGTAGCTATAGGCTGCCACCAGGTCACCCCTGAGTCTACACTTCTCCAGGCTAAAGAGTCCCATGGCTCTCAGCCTCTCTTCATAAGGCCTGCTCTCTTGTCCTTTGTTCATATGCGTGACTCTCCTCTGGACTCTCTCAAGCCTCTCCACATCCTTTCTGAATTGTGGAGCCTATAATTGGATGCAGTACTCTAGCTGCAGCCTCACCAAGGCCGAGTACAGCATGAGGAGGACTTCCTGGGTCTTGCTTGAGATGCATCAGTAGATGCAAGCCAGAGTTTTATTCGCTTTGCCAACTCCGGAATTGCATTGGTGGTTCATGTTTACCTTCTGGTCTATCATGACCCCAAGTGTCTTTTGGACATGGTGCTAGCGAGTGTAGCACTGCTAAGCATGTAGTGTGATGTGGGTTCCTCCGAGGTGGAGTTCCTTGCATTTCTCTGTATTGAATGTCAGCAGGTTTTCATCTGCCCACCTTGCAAGCCTACTAAGGTCTGCCTGGATCACCAGCCTATCCTCCAGTATGGGCACTCTTCCCGATAGTTTGGTGTTGTCAGTGAACCTAGCCAGTCCACTTCTGACACCAGAGTCCAGATCATTTATAAAGACATTGAAGAGTAGAGGTCTGAAAAGGGAGCCTTGAGAGACACTACTGGTCACTGTGTGCCATGTTGATTAGCTTCCGTCAACTACCACTCTCTGGGTCTGACCTCGGACCAGTTCCTCAGCTATCAGACTGTAGGGTAATTGAGGCCACAGTTCCCCAATTTTTCCATGAGGACATCAGGGGACACCAGGTCAAAGGCTTTTTTAAAGTCGAAATATATTATAAATCACCCTCTTCCCCTTTGTCCAGGTGATGCATCACCTGGTCATAGAAGGAAATGAGATTGGTCAGGCAAGATCTGCCCACAACAAACCCATGCTGGCTATCCCTCAGAATAATGCCTTCTGTTAGCCTGTCGATAATGGGCCCTTTGATAATTTTTCCCAAGATTTTTCCAGGGATTGAGGTCAAACTGATTGGCCTGTAGCTCCCCAGGTCTTCCTTCCTTCCTTCAAGGTAGGCAACACATTGGCCCTCTTCCAATGTTCAGGTACTTCGCCCGAGTGCCATGAGTTCTTGAATATCCTTGCCAGTGGCCACACTATGATGTCTGCAAGTTCCTTTAGCACTCTTGGGTGCAATCTATCCAGACCAGCTGATTTGTCAGTGGCCAGCCTCTCAAGGTGTTTCCTCACAAGATTTATGCCAATAGTGAGTATATAGTCACTCTCACCCTGGTCATCCCGCATCTTGTCAGGCAGGGTGGTCCCTTTGGGCTGATGAAAGACTGACGCAAAGTAATCATCAAGCAGGTTGGCTTTTTCCTGGGTGTCGGTTGTCAGCTGCCCCATATGGTTTAGCAGGGGTCCAATGATGCCCTTATGTGGGAAGTTGAAAAAAAAAGTATCTGAAGAAGGACTTTTTATTGTCCTTGATTTGTGTAGCCAGATGGAGTTCGGTCACAGCCTTGGCTTTCCTAATTTGCTCCTTACAGGTACAGACCAGTGCAGAATGCTCCTTAGTGGTGTTTCCTGTCTTCCATCCTTTATAAGATTCTCTTTTTGGAAGTAGGAGGTCCATGAGTTCCCTGCTGAGGCAAAGGTGTCACTGCTATGAGCCCGAATTCTCTTCCCTTTTGCTTTTAGGATCGCCTCCTTAAGGAGCAACCACTCATCTTGAACTCCCCTTTCTGTCAAAACATGGCCTCTCAGGGCCTCAACAACAAGCCTCCTGAGCTTATGAAAGTCAGCTTTCCTACATTTGAGGACTTCTGCATTGCTGACTGACTGCCAGCTTTGCGATGGGTAGTGAAAATGATCAACTCATGGTCACTGTCACCCAGCTTCCCTTCAATTCTTAGGTCTCTGACTAGATCATCCACTTTGGCCACTACCAGGTCCAGCAGTGCCTTACCTCTTATTGGCCCATAAACTTCTTGAGATGGGTAGAGCTCATCCACGCATGTGAGGAACCTTTGTGACCAAGCGGATTTGACCGAGTGCTCTTCCCATGAGATGTCTGAGTAGCTGAAGTCTCCCATGACAACCATGCACTGAGAGCATGCAGCCTCAGCCAGTTCCCAAGTAATTCATGGTCCAGCTCTTGTTCCTGATTTGGAGGTCTGTAGTAGACTCCTACCATTGTATCCCCTTCACCATGTTCCCCTCGTATTCTAACCCAGAGGGTCTCCAGTCATCCTCCTTGGGTGCCAATCTCTGCTTGAAGAGAAGTGTACTGCTCCTCCCCTTTTTTCAGCACAATCTCTCTTGTACAGGGTATAGCCATCTATACGCATGGTCCAGTCATAGGAGGAGTCCCACCAGGTCTCCATTATCCCCATGAGATCATAGTTGTTTCTGTTTAGAAGAGGGACCAGCTTCTCTTGCTTATTCCCCTAGCTCCTGGCATTTGTATGCAGGCAGGTAAGTGTGCCATTGGAGGCCCTAGGCTTCCTTGCACTCCTGGAAAAGCTCCATTCCTGGGCTGGGGTAAAAGGGGTTCCCTTGAACAGCCTAACCTGCTGATTTCATGTTTGTTGCTTGGTGAGCTTGCACTGGTGGTTGTCCACCCATCCCCCAGCAAGCTTAGTTTAAAGCCTGGTCTGATGTTAGATGTTTCTAAACCAGCAGGGCATGGTAAAATTCACCATAGCAAATTTAACCAACTGGATGAAGCAATCTTAGGGCCACTAGTGATGATCTCTGAGAACACTTGAAGAATGGACAGGGTTCTAGAAGACTGGAAAGAAGAAATCATAGCACCTCCCTTTAAAAAAGAGGACCTGGAGAACTGCAGACCACCCAACCTAAAATTTCCAAAGTTATTAAAACAAGTAGTCATACAAGCTTTTTGTAAGCATGTAGAAGATAACAGGGTAATAAGTAACAATTAACATCATTTTGTCAAGAGTAAGTCATAGCAAACCAATCTGATTTCCATGTGACAAGGTAACAGGCCTTGTGGAGAAGCAGTAGATGTGATACTTCTGGATGTTAGTTAGACTTTGACAATATCTCAGGCAAGTCCTGCCTCACATTCTTGTAAGCAAAATAGGGAACTATGGTCTAGCAGAATCTACTATTAAGGAGGTAAACAACTGGTTGGAAAACTGTCCTAAGAGGTAGTTATTAATGGCTCTCTCTCAAACTGAAAGGATTCATCAATTGGGATTCCACAATGTTCTGTCCTGGCTTGATACTATTCAGTATTTTCACTCATGATTTCAGTGATGGAATAGAGAGCATACATATTAAACCTGTAAACAGTGCTAAGCTGGAAGGGTTAACAAGCACTTCAGAGGCCAGGGATAAAATTCAAAATGATCTCAACAAGCTGTAGAAAGTATCTAAACCAAATAAGCAGAAATGCAATACAGGCAATGTAAAGAACTGCACTTACATAGAAATATTCAACAAATTTGAAATGGGGAATGACTGGTCAGACACCAGTTCAGAAGCAGGGTGGGGTGGGGGGGGGAAGTTTTAATGGGTCAAAAATCAAACATGAGTCAATATTGTCATATAGCTGTGAACAAAACAAGCATTATCCTGGGATGTATAAATAGAAGTGTCTTACGTAAGAAACAAGAAATATGCCTTCTACTTTCAATGTGGGTAAGGCCTCAGCTGAAATACTGGTGTTCAGTTTTGCGTACCTCACTTCAAGAAAAATGTGGACCAAGAGAAAAGAATCTAGAGGACAGAAACAATCACAGGTCTGGAAAACCTGAACAATGGAAAGGTTGAAAAACTGAGTTTGTTTAGCCTACAGAAGAGATGACGAAGGAGAACATGCTAATAGTTTTTATTTACATAACGAGGGTGTTTAGAAGTCCATTTCCATGACCACTGAGAGTTGGACAGTAAGTAACGGGCTTAAAGGTACAGAAAGGGAGATTTTAGTTGGCACTGTGACTGCATCTTTTATAATACGAGAGGTAAGAATATAAGGACCTGAGGAAGGTCACTTGATACCTGAAAGCTTGTCCAATAGCTCTCCCAACTACCGTATTTTCATGCATATAGCCTGCACACAGATATAACCCGCGGAAAGTTGTATTTTCAGAAAATAGTCCATGTATAGACCACACCCATGCATTCCCCGCACCTGATAGTGTTGGTACCGGGGGGGGGGGGGGGGGGGGCGTAACAACTACTCGTTACCCAGCGGCTCATTGCCCCACATGGCGATCAGAGCATTGGTCTCGGCTGGCGTCCACAACATGCCCCTGCAGGCAGTGGCCATGGCGGCGGGGCCCCCGGGTGCCCTGCGGCGCAGCCCAGCTCGCCCGGGCCCAGCGGTGAGGCACCACTGGGCATGAAGGGGTCTGCATAGCCCGCACCCATCCATTTTGAATGTAAAAACTTGTATAACCCATGGACTATATGTGAGAAAATATGGTATACAGTTGGTCCAATAAAAGATATTACAAAAAAATCTTTGCCTGTCTTATACTTCCTGGACAATCACAGCCACAACAACATTCAAACTCTACTCCTTTATAATAATCTTTTAAAATTGTAAGAGAGGTTAAGGACTGGAATAGATAACCTAGGGAGGCTGTATAATATTTGGTGGTGTTTAAGACATCTTTAGGGGTGGTTTGTATACAGTTTGATCTTGCCTTGTGGTGGGAGAGGCATATATATTTCAAAGTCCCTCCCAGCCCTATTTTGTCTTGTTTCTATGATTTAGGCCTTATAAAAATAACATGATTTGCAAGCAAAATCAAGGAGTGTGCAATTACATGTATGGAAATCATGTGCACTTATTTTTAACAGGTTAGTCTGGCCAATAGCATAAATGAAAGAAATGTTCTAATAGCCTAAAAAGTGATACCCATAGTTGCCATGATGGAAAAAGATCACTGAACCAATGATCTTGTTCCCACTGAGGCCAAGGGAAAAACTCATACGGACTACAGTGGGATCCATATAAGCTACCCAGAGCTAAAGGTTGGAGATCTTAAGTTGGAAGAACTGGCTCTTTTGTCTAAGGGCTCAGGTTCTTATATTTAAATAAAGCCAACTGTAAGAAATAGAAGATGAGGCAAAAGAGGGGCCACCAAACTCATACATCAGCAAGCCAAACACTGAACTGGACTGTCCTTAGATGCAGTGTTGGTTCAATCAAGCCTGTCAGTATTTTAGCTTAAGTGTTCATTTTCATTGAGGGAAGAGCTATGAAAGAATTGGATTGAACCCTGAAATCAGAGTTTACTCCTTTATTGGTTGGCTCTGGCGTCTGAAGCATGCGTGAGCAACAACCATCTCTAGTTCAGTTTGTAAAGTCTTTTTGTGTGGTGCAGTGACTTGCCCAGTATTTTTCATAATAGAATAAATTAACTTAAGTGTGCATGGAAGGTAAGGGTACATATGACTCAAATGAAAAGTAAAGCTAAAAATAGCACTACACCAATTGCATTGTTCATAGTCAGGGAAAGGAAACCTGGAGAAAAAAAAAAGAAATATATTTAACAGCTGTCTCAACATAATGTCAGATTTATTCAAGATTTCCAAAATGGTTTTTGACAAGCCTTGACTCATTGTGTAGGGCTGGAAATGGTATTGAGGGAGGACTATTTCTCATGATTTATAAGAGACCACTGTGACTAGTCCGAAAAACCTGCATACAAGCGCAATAAATTAAAACAGAAGCCTACATAAGATTTGTGCCTTATAGACAAAAGGTTTAAAGCATTCTTCAGAATGATTCACCAGCATGGTTTACTAAAGAAAATCATATTGAAGATATTTTGTAAGCAGAATAAGAACATCCTAATATTTAGGAGCCAAGGAAAGGTATACAGACACTAGCACCATTTTAATTAAAATGCATATCCATGTAGCCAGCGCATAATTTTTCCAAAGGCACTTTGTTTACATGTCAAAAGTTGTGGTACATGCCTTCACTGATGCATCAAAAAATAATGATGTATTTATTTTAATCATTGATGACTTTCATAGCACCCAAAAACAAGGTCAAAGACTTTATAAGTTTTAAAGCACACAAGTCTGCATGTGCAAAAAAGAGTGGAAAACAAGACCATGTGCATTTGATCAGAGCTGGATATGTTGGCTTTTCTTTTTGCTTTAAAAGAGAATTATACAGATTTTCATGTAAAATTTGCACATTACCTAGTTCATCAACAGAAACTTGTACAAAATGTACCATAAAGAAAACATTCCAGCTATCTTCACTGGAAGCAACTGGAAAGTAAAAACCCTGCAGCAAACTCTGTAAAAAAAAAAATGTATTACTTCTAGAGACCAAGGAGAAGTCAGATTGTGATCTTCTTTAAAACTCTGATTTTCCTTTTCCCTGCAGGCAGATATTCTCTCACATTCCAATGCAGATTCCAAGAAATGACTGAATCTAGGTTCATTTGCAACCCACAGTCCTCCCAAAACTCTAAAAATAAATCAATATAGGCATCTCCTTCCATTTCTATGAAATGTCTTAGGAGGTACATCATGTATACCAAATATTTTATACAACACAATATGTCTTCTAAGACTTTGGTACTAATTTTGATCCCAAGTACAGGTAGATGAAAAGACATAACCCACTGCAGTGGGAAAATAGACTTGGAAATTATCTTCAGTCATGTAATGAAAAATTTAGAAGGTAATAAGTAAAAGTGAATAAATACAGTAATATTTTACTACAGAATCACAAGATATTTGGGAGAATGGCTCTCAACTAGTTTTCTTTTCTTCTCATGGGTTTTGATGATGCCAACAGGCTAGCTACTCATTTTTGAAGAAATCACACATTCCAATCCAAAAGCTAGAATCGAAACCTGCCCCCTATGAAAAACAGAGACTGATGGTTGCCACCTCTAAACTCTGTTTTGCAACTCTGGCTGCTCCACTGTGGAATGTGTCAGTAAACATGTAGTCCTATTCAATAGATGGACAACAGTTAAATTGTCCGTGTAGTCAAGAATGTCTATACAGATTGACAGTATCCCTTTTCAGTTATGGACAAGAAAGATTCAAACAGCAAAAAGGCACAGGAAGGACAGTGCTTATAAAGGAAAGGACCAAAAGCAGATCTGATATTTCTAATAAGGACTTGACTACACAGGGAAGTTGACTAGAATAATTGTGGTGAATTAAATAATGACTCCCTAGGATAGGTTTAAAAAAGGAGTAAGCGGGAGAGAGAGACTGGAGCAGTGGGTGTTTGTTAAGAAATATAAAACCTGAGAAACACAAAGAGATTCAAAGGCTGGGATGGAAGAATTGACTCCTAAATCACTGTCTGCAGATTTTAGATAGGGTTATATGGATGGTTCATATCAGGAACATTGCCTTTAGGCAACTGAGTGAAAGGAAAAAAAAACTGTACTACCTAATTTAGCTTATTGATTAAAATATTATAGATAATATGTATTCTCCAGAGTGCATGTTCCAATCTCCCACATGTAAATAGATTTAAAGCCACTTACAAAATACACAAAGAACCTGGTAGGAACAGATCTTGTTCAGACCCTAAATAAAGTATATCCTCCTGTTCTTAGTATCTATCATTATTTTTTATACATAAGCATCAAGTTATCTATAGCTATGGTCTTACTCCACAGAAACTAACTGAAATACAAGGTCAGCATTGGATGAGATGCAACCCTTTAGGTACTTTTGTATTTTTGTCTTAACTAAAGTTAAAGAGCCTGAATCGGAAGCCACTTACACACACGTGTAGATCAAGACTAAAATCAGTGTAGTTCCACCAGTGTAAAATTGTAGTAAGAGATTAGAATCAGAACTAGAGTATCTTTTGTCTGCTAAAATTGCTGAATTTTACTCTGAAATGATGAACCAATTATATATTCTTCCTGATTTTGATGAAGATAGTAAGTCTAGACCTTAACAATTATTCCAACACATACCGTGCTTGCAGAGGCAATTATTATAGCAATAGAATGGCGAAACTCAAATTTACAGTAACTAAATAGATGGATTACAAAAGTCTGGGACGTTCATACAAAATAAAAGTTGATGCATTACAGAAGAAAAACATATGCCAGTTATTTAATCTTCTGGTTGCTTTTGATTATTACTAGAACAAGGAAATAGGACTCAAAAGAAGAAAAAGAAACACAAATTGAATGCAGTAATCTTCTATTTGCTATACAACTTTCCTATATCCCAAATTGTACTCTGTCCCTAGTTTATTTTGTTCCTACAATCTTTTTGTTGTCTCTGTGTGTTTGAACTGAGAACCAAAACAAATATATACATTTAAAAAAAGGAAACTTCCATGGTGATATACTGTGATGAGGCAATGTATTTCTACCTATAATGTCTACATGAATGGAAACAATGAGACCTATTTTGCCTATGTGAATCTAAACATGCACACATACGCTAGATTTCAAGGAACTCCCTGTAAATTTGGCTCCATTTCAGTAGAGCACTGAAGCAAGCATGTATCTTTAAATCAGTGCCAGCCTTGGGAGAAGCTAGGGATCACGTTTATAAACAGGCACTCCGCATGGATGGCCCAAGATCTTCAAAGATTAGGACTGGATTTGGCACAACTGGGGGGGTTCCATCTCTTCTGAAACCCTATATATCTCATTTCCAGAGTGGGTGAAACTGCAGGATTTTCTATGGTTTAAAAGCCATTTCTATGGGGGGAAGAAATCAAATTTCTGAAAACTGTGGCATCATCCCAGTATTTTCAGGGTCAAATTTAACACTCAGATAAGTTGATACAAATTTAAAGTACTTCCATTTTTTCAGTTTATTTTCATCATTATTTGCACTCCCATATATCAGTGAATAAAAAAACATGATCAGAGATTTCTCATGCTTGCAGTTCTGAGATGTGTAATACATTTAAAAGATTCTATGCTTCTGGAAGTCATCTTTTCACTTTCCTCTCTACCTTTTAATTTGCAGTCTTTGCAACTCATCTCCATTTGAAGAATATATAATATTTACAGCATGTTTTCTGTATTGAGAGTTCAAAATTCCTCCTTGACTTCAGCTCATACATCACTTTGTGTGTCAAACTCTGACCTGAACCCTATTTGTATTCCCTAGTCTGATGGAGCACCTATTCTTGATTACAGACTGGCAAAATAAATCATAGTAAATTGGAATTCCAATGAAAAGGACATTTCATGTTTCATCATGTTATTGTTATGATACAGACATTTTTCACTGGATTGTTTTATTTTTACCAAGGGATGCTGTCCACTAAGTTTTATGTGCTCTTAGAGTAAAAGTCTATGTACTCACAATGATGTTCCAAAACCTCAGAAACCACAATAGATTATATTGTTCAAAACCGGTGACACTAAATTTCTTACATCTAGTTTTTCCTGAGGTAGTTGGCTCCATCAGTATCATGTAGCCATATTCCATATGGCCTAAAAATTTAAGCTGAAAACACTTTTTATTTATTTTATGCTGCTTTTTTCTTTGTAACACTTCAGTTAATGTTTCTATACTGACAGAATACAAGGAAGGTAAGATGTTGTAGGGAATACTTTTTGTACTACCTGTACCGGTGAATATCAACACCCATTTCCTTTCCTTTATGAAATTAGCAGGTCAAAAAAAGAGCATTATTCTGAATCATTATGTAAAGAAGTTGTATTTGAGGATACATGGGTTTGCACTTTTGAATGGGGCAACTGATTTAGGGGACACAACTTCAAATGTCGTGAAGCTGAGCTGTAGAGCTTCCTGCAGTCACTACAAGGAAGTTGGAATTGAAAGCTCCGAGTTTTTCTGAGCCTCCAGTCCATGGTGTTGCAAGCCTGGGCATCCACCAAAATGGAGCACCCAAAACCAATGGTTACTTTTGGAAAACTTAGCTCTTCAGAATCAATTTAAACCTGGCTAGCATGGATTTGCAGAAGGAGCACTCTTGTGTAGCCAAAAGTAAGGCTCCAAGTTCATACGACCGGTAACATTAATGTCCCCTGATAAAAGAAGCAATTCATTTGATTTTCACTTTTCAAAGCTAAAAAAAACCTAAAACATATTTCTATATTTAGTCTATAAGTATCATATTTGCCAAGAATGTAAAAGTAAGCAGTAACAGTAATTTATTCACAGGCTTCAAAGAAGTGAATGTTAAACTGGTCTTCCCACCATCTGCAGTATTAATGTTCTGAGCATTACCAATGGCTCAAAAAAGTCTTAAAGAATATTTCAGACAGATGGTACACATTGTCTACATGAGATGTTTACTGCACTGTAGACTAATTAGCTGTGCAGTAAATGTTACATGTCTACACATGTGCCCCTATTTGGCTGGAGTTAATGAAGTACTATCCTGCTGCAGAGTAGAAAACTCTGCATCAGCACACATATAGACACTGCCCGAGCTGACTGGGGCATAAGGGTACCTCAGTGTGGGGGCTGCCTGTCAGCTAACCCCACCCTGAAGCACCATCATGCTCCAGCGAGCCCCTCCACAGCAAGTTGAGCAATGGGGGAGCAGCCTCGGGCTGGCAGGATGACCCCCAGGATTCCCTGCCAGCCAAGACTGCTCCAACCTGGCTCAACATGCTGCAGTCCAAGGCACATGTGCAAATGGCATGCCCAGGAGCAATAAACTCCAGCGCATATTGCATTGGAACTTATTACTTCACATTAATTTCATGTGTACACACACACAGTGTGATGCAAAAATATATCCTTACTTTTAAAGCGGCAACTGTTTAGGACCTGAAGATCCATCCAATGTATATAAAATACAACAAAAAAGACAAAAATATTTTTAAAGACATGGTGCTTTAATTAGAGCAGCTCCCGGAGTGCCACATGTATCAGCATCGCTGTGCTGAAAAATGGTGGCAGGGGTGAATGAGCTTTAGTTAAAAGTACCCCTCCATCATTTTTCAGTGCGAGGATGCAGATACATGTGATGCTGGAGTCTGCTGGAGCACAATAACTACCATGCTCCAGCAGACTCGATTAACCACTGAACATGTATAGGTGCTCTTTATGTCTAGGTCTTACCTAATCCATTTTCCATTTGATGAAAAAGAGGTGCCAACCATCCTCAAAAGTTCTTTCCTTCACTGGCAAATATATATATTTTTTGAGGATGGTTGGCACCTCTTTTTTATCAAATGGAAGATGGATTAGGTAAGACTAGTCAGCTGGGCTGACTTCCCATCCCTAGCGCTAGATCAGACTGATCTGAGCTGGGCTGACTTCCCACCCCCAGCCTGATCTAGCAAAACCTCAAAACAGCAAAACAGAACAGCAGTTTCGAATCGAAATGAAATTTGAAACAGAACGCTGTTCTGTCGAACCTCGAAACTCAAAGCGAAACTGAATGGTGCCATTTCGCACAGCTCTATTGCCTACTACTCCACAATAAAGTTTATTGTTTAGATCTTGACATTTGTTATATGCTTGTATTAATCAAACACAGTGATCTCTCCTTGGTGTCATGAATGGCAAATGAGAATAAACTTGAAAGAATTGAAATCCAAACTGAAACAGAAATTGGAAACTAAGAGAAAGTGGAACAACACAGCTGTACAGAAGGGCATGAGCCTCTGTAAGTGATCTGCCTGCACGGTTAAGTAAAACAACAGTTAGTTATGGAAATAGTGCACCTTCTATCTATTCTTCTGATTTCAGGCAATATAGCAGCAAACTGGAGGACATTCAGACAAAGGTTCAGTGGTACCTAGCAACCCCAAGGGCCGAAGAGAAAATTGATAAAATAAAATCCTCAGTCGTCCTATACATTGTGGGGGAAGCATCCCTAGCTGTTTATAACACCTTTTCATTCACAAACAGTCAAAATATGAAATTTAATAAAATATTATCCCAATCTGAGGAGTACTGAATGCCAAAAAAGAACAAGACCCTTAAGAAAGATATAGTTTCTTATGTGCAGACAAACAGGAGAAAATATAGATTAGTATGTTACTTAGCTTACAGAGATGAGTAAGAACTACACTTTGGGGAATTTGACTGAATCTCTGATTAGAGATAGGATTTTTGAGGCATTGCAGATACTGCATTACAAGAAAGGCTATTGTGTGAGGGACACTTATTCCTAAATAAAAGACTATCCAGATTTTCAGGGCAACAGAAACTGTGAAGGCCCAGGCTGCAGAGCCAAATATACCAAAAGGGGTCACCCATGCAGTAGCATCAGAAAAATACCATGTGTCAACAGTACTGTGCAGTCACACCAGTGACTGTGCAGTCATTTAGTACTTGCATAAGCTAAACTACTCATCTAAACACAGCCAGTGAAAGTCAAACCAAGGGTCCACAGACATTGCCTACCGCAGTAAAGTTTGTTTAGTTCTTCTCATCCCTTGTATGCCTGTATTAATTGAACCTGGTAATAGATACATATACTAGTCTTAAAACAGAGAAAAATAATTGATTTTCCACAGAATCAAGTCAGTGAGGTCTCCTATGCTTATAGTATTATAAAGCCACTTCACAAAGGAAATGTGAGAAATTGCTCAGGGCTGATTATTCATTCTTCATGATCAAATAATCCAAGAAGTTTGTCCTAGAACACAGAGAATTAGCATGCACAATTCATACATCAGGTTTTTTTATAAATAGTTTAAAGATATTGATCTGCTCTCTCCTCTCCTTACCAGAGCAGGGCTTTAAAAAATCTCAGACAAATTCCCTAAACTTACAGGAAACCTTTTGAAATCATGGGTATAGGAACAGTCAAGTCCCACATAGCATTATGAAATTAAAACTGTTACCTGGTGCACACATTTGAAATGCACAGACAGCATATAATGACTCAGGCAATCTAGGAAAGATTAAGGATTAGTTATCATTTCAATCCAATGAAAGAAGATCTATATTTCTCTTTTAGACACATAATTCACAGGAGAATGGTGCTTGCCAATGCTCTGAAATAATAATCTTTTAGAATTCTTGCAAACCCACTGTGTTATGATTTCATCTCATGAAATACAACACCTTTACATTAAACCTCATAAAACTAAATCCTACTGGATCTCTTCCAGACTCAGAGAATAAACAGCTTTATTGGTGATGCCTAGAACAGTAAAAGCTGGCTGACTGTCATATGGCACATTCCCACTAACAGAGGGGAGCAAGATTGTAAGCCCCTAAATCACTTTGGTATTACAAAATCCTTACCTATAATGAATTTCTCAGATAACTGGTCTAGAAATACTTCAAGGAAAAAAAAAGAATTATTTTAACACTCTGTTACATATCTATTTCTATTAATTTTTAAAGCAACAGTTTAAGACTATGACTGGCTATATGCAGTTGGGTGACTTTTTTAGAGTGTGATTACTTTTACTTTATAATCTGAAAAGTAAAACAAATTATTTTCAGTCTTGACATTTCTGTCAGAGAGTGAATGAGGAGGATATTGTGATACCTAGCCCATGCCCAATTATGGGCAACAAACATAATGCAAAAATTAATTTAAGACAATCCTCTGAGAAAGAAAATAGTAAAATGTTCACTGAACATAGCGCATAGCCAAGATACAAATAATATTCCATTAGGCCTCTCTCCATCCTCAGCATAAAGCTATATTGCAGTCCTAGTCATAAAGCTATATTGCAGTCCTAGTATCTGGACATCCTCCGGCATGTCTTACTGTGGGAATAGATAGAGATATGCACAATCACACATTCCTGAAGTCTTTCAGATCAGTTAGTAAGCTAATTACATCTCTGACTAACCACAAAAAAAGATCATCTTCAATTCTGAGACACAATCTGTTCAAACACATGAGCCAACACTAATATTAATGGATACTGTGCCTCATCAAGCTTAGAATTGTCTTATAATTCTTTTTCCAGTGTTTCCATTTGATCTCAGCACTCTGGTTTTTAGTAGTCAGGGCTGAAAGATGATATTTCTATATAAAATATGAAAAAATGCAAAATCTCTTGAATATTACTTACTATATTGAGGGTGGAGGGATTAACAGAGCTGTAAAACATACATTTCTCTTGACAGAACACATGCAGAAAGAACCTAAAGAACAGACATGTAGAACACCCAACAGTTAAGTCATGCAGTGGGTGAGATCAATGTGAAAAGGAGAAGTGGTTTCTTTTAAGTCATTAGAAAAAGGTATCCTAAGACCAAATATTAGAGGAAACTCACTATTGATAAGATTAGCTGGATAATGCAAATACAGGTCCTGGATAAATAAAGGCACTGTCAGTGGAGAGAGAAAAAAAGATATGGTGCATAAGGATCCCTGCTTGGTTATTACTGTGAGGAGCTACTGAAAAGTCTACTGGCATTAAGAGAAAATAACTTGCTCTAGGTAAAAATCCATACCATCCATCCATACTATACCATGTGGCATCTCAGCTAGGTGCTAAAAAGATCCACAGAGATAAGGTTAAGGAATCCTTTTCAAAGTAGCCAAGCAATGCTACTTGCAAGGGGCTGTGGATATATAATCCTGAAGTCACTTAAATTAATGATAAATCTCCCATTGAGTTCAACTGTGCTGGTATTTCTCCCAAGCAATTAAGACAGTCTCTTCTACAAAGTGAACATGAAAAAAGGAAATGCATTCAAGCAGGGGTGCTCAACCTCTGGCCCACAGGACGAATACAGCCCACAGAGCCATTGCATCTGGCCCATGGGTCGAGAAAGTTGGTGGCAGGAGCACAATGGCTAATAATATACCACCCTCCCCTGTGCCAAATTTCCAAACTCCAAGCCCTACATGGTTGGTCAGGGACAGGCCAGGCCATGCCCCCTTCCACCCACAGCTGTATTGGGGCCAGGCAACACCCTTTTCCCCCTGTGGCACTGGGTTGAGGCCAAGCCACAGTCTGATTCCCCCATGGGGCAGAGTTATGCCCCCTTCTTCCTCCTGTGGGGCTGAGTCAAGCTCCTTTTTCTCCTGTGGGGCTGGGTTGCCCTCTACCCTTCTCCACATGGACTGGACAGCACTCTCTGAGCCTGCCCTGCATGCCATGTTGGGACCACCAGCTGGATCAGCCCCACAGACCAACCAGGCACTGCCCATCTGCCTCCCCCCAACCCCACCCTAGGTAAAAAGGCTGAGCACCACAGCATTAGAGGATCTATACCGGGGTGTCAGACAAGACCTGCAGGCTAGATATGGCCTTTCTATCTGGCCTGGGGCGAGTTTGACAACTCTGTTTTATATAGTGTTCTATATAAAATGATTGGCTTTTCCTTGTTTAACCCAACCCTGCCTCACTCCAAAACATTCCTTGCATGGCAATGCAGGAAGTTAAGAAACTGGTCTCAGGAGCACCCAAGAATTTGGCACATACTTATATAACTCCCTGCCAAAATCCTGCCTTCCCCCAGCATCTGCACCAGTTCTGCTCTTAAGGACCCTTGGAGCCAGATTTTCAATGTACTGACCCATGAGACTCTTCCAGCTCTAACATCTATGTTTCTTTAAATATGCATTCTTAAGAGTCAAGAATTGCTACTAGAGAAACACAATTCTGAGTCTATACTGGGAATTACACATGTATATCTTACATCAGAATCTGGCTCAGTGGAATGATTTGTTGCTAAATCTGAACTAAGTCAGGACAGCCAACAATTTAAAAAAAAAAACAAAAATTTGGGTTTATTTTTTTGCCTTTAAGGTCAGATCTAAGGAGTAATACACTACATCAGAAGAAGTCTCCAGAGATCTCTTGGAGAAAGAAGTCCTGGCTGGCCTCCATCTTGCTCTGGGGAAGAAAAGAAGTTACTGCATCACTTTAAAGACTGTCTCGGCATGCCTGATTTTCCTGGCCCAAAAGTGGGGCAAGGGAGCTATGTTGGCCTACTTCACAATGGGAATTTGTTCAGAGAACAGGGGCTGTGCACTCTCTTAGAGTCATGGTCTGCATAATGTTTTACTCAGCTAAGCAGGGGTATGGGCCTGGAAGATAGTATCATGGTCAACCAAGTAAGACACAATCACAACCTGATTCTAATGTCATCTCACTTTCTTCAAATAACCTTAACTTCATCCACTCTCATTCTTCCAGCACCAAGAAGTTATGGCCCATAACTTTGTATATTGTTTTTCAGTCAGACATTTTCACTTCAGAATGTACAAGCATATAGTTGACTAAGCAACAAAAAGTGGCATGCATGTGCACCAATATTTTCAAGTTGTTTATATAACAAAGCTAAACAACAACATTTCACAATTTACTTATTAATATAAATATTAATTTTAACACAAAAAATGCTATTTAATACCACTTTACTCACTGGAACAACTTTACTCACTGGGACAACAGTGAAACCTGCATAAATGCTGTGTACCCTTAAACTGTGGCTTGCAAAAGGGTGCATGTCCAAAAAGCATGAGAAATCTGAGGAATTATGCTACCATGCCATATTTCAGATATAAAGGCATTTCATTTTTCCTACAGTGGGAGTCCATCAAGACCATGCTGTGTATTGGATGAGGATGAGAGTTGTTTGAAGAGCACTGCAAGACACTCCGTGCTTTAGGAAGTAGTACATTGCCAAGCAGCAATCTGAGCTTGGATCCTAAACTCAGATCCTTCAGGAATGGTACAAATCACTTTCAAATTTTGTGACCAAAGTGCTTTCAAATAATATTTAAAGCTGAAAACAGGGGTTTAATGAAAATGGCAAACGAACCTTAACTCTAGCCATGCTGCCCTCCAGAATATTACAATACGATCTCTCAAGAACAAAGCTAAAGTAGTGAGCAGAAAAAATGTTTGACACCTTGCACCTTTTATAGAATACAGCTGGGAAACACATAGGTCATTAAGGAAAATCCAAGTTAGGTCATCTCTCCAGCTGTGAATGCATATATTTGTGGGCTCAAAGTCTTACAGAAAGGTTCTGAAGGGCATTGTGCTTTCTGAAATTTGTATATGCTTGCCTGACATGTCAGATGTTCAAGGGAAATGTTTAAAACAAAGCAGTGAGAAAGTTGCTTTTGAAAGTTCATGACAAGTATCTTGAAAACTAATGAGTTCCTGGAAGCACAAGTTTATCTCTTTGTAATATGTCATAATTATCTTCTGGAAACCTTGGCAAAGATTGCTGATCATACTAACAATGGATAATTCAGCTCCTGTGGTTTTCTTTCCTTCTCTTAGATCCTGAACCTACAATCACTTTTGAGTTCCTGGAAGCACAAGATTATCTCTTTGTATTATATCTGTCATGATTACCTTCTGGAAAACTGGCATGGTTTACTGACCTTAGTAACAATGGAGAATTCAGCTTCTGCAGTTTTCTTCCCCTTAGATCCTGAACCTACAATCACTTCCAATTAGAGTAATTTGCACTCATGAGCAATCCCACTAATGCATGATCTATGCGAAATCTTGGCCCCACTTACATCAATAAGAGTTTTGCTACCGACTGCAATGGCACAGTGGTTTCACCCCATGCTTCCAGTTCTGTACAGCTATAACACACAGAACATTACAGCTGGGTCATTGTTTGTTTGTGCAGACATCCCATTAGTTTGATTACCCCATCTAACCTACTCCCTTTCTTCCCCCTTACCTGACCCACTTCCTTGTCTCTGCCACCAATTATAGTTTGTCTTTGAGATTAAGAAAATATTTTATGTTTAAGAGGGAAGGAGGGACACTGTTCTTTTGTAACAGATGTACAGAAAACAGCAGTCTGAAGCTATACAGCAGTTGGGAATGTTAGAATGGAGCCATATTGAGGTAGATTAGTAGGCAAAGGTGAGTGAAGCAGTCAAAGGTGTAGGATAAATAAATGTCTAAGATGTTGGCCAGCTTCTCCATATATACACACATACAAGGATAGTTATATGACAATGCAGACCTTATTAAATAAGTACATCTTATGTATCAAATGGGTTTCATCTTGATATACAGACAAGCAGTTCTTCTTTAGCAAAATGAAGATTCCAAAAGAAACATGTATAGCCTACTTCCAGAACAGAAAGTCAGAAGAGGAAAGTATAAAAAACAAGAGACAATAGAACCAATCATAAATTTGAACTTATTCTTGATTTTGTTAATGAGTAAATGCAGGTTTCATTGCTAGCCTTCTTTTCATGACTATTTTTGTACAGTTTGTATACTGCACTTTACATACACTGGTGACATCATCTTATCTTAAAAACTTTCACCCAAATTAAGCTTTACCAACTTCCTCTGACTTGCTCTCAGATGTCTGAATTGTTGATATCAGAAGAGATGTCTGATGTCACAAACTTAAAGACTTAGCAGTATTGAAAGCACCAAATGTCTTCTTAAATAGATGATTTAAGTCAATACTAATATGATGATTTAACTCATTCAATTATTTATGCCTAAGATTAGTTGATAACTATACTGTTTATTTATTGCCATAATTTAGTATTAGCAGTAACTTAGCTTTGATATGTTGTCTTGACTCCTTTTTTGTGTAAGCATCCTAGTCACACTTACACAGGGATACTGAGTTATTTTTATACTGAGTAATTTGAGTTGAGAAGCTTTAAAGATCTGGATTGGCTTCACCTGATACCAATCCATTAATCAGCCACCTGACCAGCTACCCTTACATAGGTTTTGGTGTTCTGCCTCTCTCTTACACCCTCCTCAAATTAAGCTCTTCAAGGGCAGAAAGTAATTTTTTTCAGTGAAATTTTAGCACTCAGTAATGTAGTCAACTAATACAATGTTGGTTATCCACAAGATAGGTACAACCATAGATTACTTTTACAAGAGAGAGTATTTTAGTTTTGTTGCCCACTAAATCTTAGGGTTTTTTCTGTTTCTCATACTAGTGAGAGCTAGTTACACCAATAGTTCTTATAGCATTATGCTATTTACCCACTAAAACAAATCTAAAACACCAATTAATTTTGGATAGGCCACCACCACCACTATTATCATCTGTATGTAATAGCAATGGCTTCAGATTGAGAAACACTGGAATTCCAATTTCTCAACAATTTGGGACCAAAGTCTGGTCCCACTGAAGTCAATGTACAAATTGTCGTTGACTTAGATAGGAATGAGATCAAGCTGTTAAGACAGGAAAACAATTCAAATAAGAACATGCAACTAAGGAAGCTCTTGAATCATTTGTTTGTTTGTTTTAATAACTTGGTCTTCAGATCAGTATCACTCAATCTGCAAGAATAAATCAGTCAGATAAAAAACAAAGTAGCAAATGGAAAAAAAGAAAGAAAACAAAGCTCATCAGGATGTGAAAGGCTGCCGCTAGAATGGCTCAGGATCAGATTCTTCAGCTTGGGAGGAGACCACACTCAGCTCGCTGGCCCCCAGCTCTGGAACACTGTATCAAAGTGGATCAGACTGAGTTTGAATCCATTCATATTCAGGTTTAATGTCAGATCAGTCCTTTATATACATCCCAGTGACAACTGCCCATTAGGCTTGCATGAAGCAGCAAGTATTTGCTTCGGCTTCAGACTCGGCCGATCCGCAGGGCCAGTGATTTGATTCGGTGATTCAACCTGGGGCATGGGACTTGGTGGGGGGGGGGGGCAGGATGTGGGCACAGCAGCGCTAGAAGCGGGGGCTATGCCCTGCTGCCACTTGCCCCTTCTACCTGGAGAGAGCCGCACCTGCATTACCCCTCCCCCACCCCCCTGCCCCAGCGGGGCAAGCAACAGCAGGGCATAGCCCTCACTCTCAAGTGCTTCTGTGTCTGTATCCCACACCCCTCCGCCCCCATCCCCAAGTCCCACGCCTCCCCCCCCCCCCTGCCCCAGCGGGGCAAGCAACAGCAGGGCATAGCCCTCACTCTCAAGTGCTTCTGTGTCTGTATCCCACACCCCTCCGCCCCCATCCCCAAGTCCCACGCCTCCCCCCCCCCCCTGCCCCAGCGGGGCAAGCAACAGCAGGGCATAGCCCTCACTCTCAAGTGCTTCTGTGTCTGTATCCCACACCCCTCCGCCCCCATCCCCAAGTCCCACGCCTCCCCCCCCCCCCTGCCCCAGCGGGGCAAGCAACAGCAGGGCATAGCCCTCACTCTCAAGTGCTTCTGTGTCTGTATCCCACACCCCTCCGCCCCCATCCCCAAGTCCCACGCCTCCCCCCCCCCCCTGCCCCAGCGGGGCAAGCAACAGCAGGGCATAGCCCTCACTCTCAAGTGCTTCTGTGTCTGTATCCCACACCCCTCCGCCCCCATCCCCAAGTCCCACGCCTCCCCCTCCCACCCCCCTGGCTGGGCAGCTTATCCCAGCCCCAATCCCTCCCTCACTGTGGAGGCATTGATCTGCCCCCCACCATGCCCTTCCCTCCCCACTCCACCCACCACAACAGACTTACCAGCTGGAGGCAGCTGTGTCCAGCGTGATGGGGACTGCTCCCTGTTTAGTCTATGGCCAAATCTCCAAAGCAGTGCCAAATCTTTGGAGAATCGATTTGGAGGCTTCCAATTCAATTTGAACCTCTTAATTGGTCTCCCAATTCAATTCAGATTCAGAGATTCAACTGCCGAATCAAGCCAAATCTCCTCCGAATTGAATCAGCTACCAAAGCTTCGCCCAGCCCTACCACCCATAGAACTAATGTACATAGATGAACAAGTAAAAGACAAGAACAGATGAAGGGTGATCTTGTGGTGAACGCACTGGATTGGGACTCAAGAGAACTGGGATCTGTTTCCACAGCCACAGTCTCTATCTGACTTTTGGCAAGTCATTTAATCTCTTGGGATGAGAACTTTGTCCCACTGAAGTTGATGCCAAAACTTCATCAAGGTTATTTGAGCCAGGATTCCACATCCTGTGCCTCCATCCCCTTCTGCAAAATGGAGTTAACAATACTTCCTTTCTCACTGTTTTTGTCTCTTTTTTTCTGTTTAAATATTCTTCAGCACATTCATTATCTCTTACCATATGCTGGTACAAGACCTATAACAATGGGAACTCCGATTGCCTCTGTAAGTCAAGTAAGAGGAAGAAAAAAACACTGTAGCCATGTCTACAGGAGCAGTGGACTGCACAGTTGTTACTGCAAACAAATACTAAATGACTGCACAGTAACTGGCATTACTGCACGGTACCACTGCCGCATGTTTTTTTCCGGATGCTACTGTGCAGTAGCTCATTACTACTATGTAGTATAATCATCGCATGGTTAGTGCCTGGCAACACTACTGCATGGTAGAAATGAGCTCATTGCTACTGCACCATAGCATCTTGTGTAGACATGCCCTGTGAAGAGGAGGAGGAAAGGGTGGATACTTTACATTATTTTTTAAAAATAAGATATACTAGGAACAAGGGGTAACCCTGGGACTTTAGCTTTAGGGTATGATCTGTGCTATTTTCAATTGTCATCCAGGAGTTAGATTAGACAGATAATAAAGAAAGCACTAATTACAAACAGACAGAGCATCAGGCAGAAATGCAAACCTTGACAAAAACTGCAGCCAGATATAGATGTACTTCAGATAAATTAAAAAGATCATAATTTGCAGCAACACAAAAGTACAAAAAAAGGAAATTCATTTTAAGCAATACATAAGTATAACATCCAGGATACAAGATTTGCTTGTACCTTAAGTATAAGCTGTGAAAAAAATCATGGTGTAATGTAACATTAAATATCAATAACTTGGGATAAAAAATAATGATATTACTGTACATGAGACACAAAAGCTGGCAAATATTGCCCAAAGATACTAAATACAGGGAGATTGGGGATCTATGAACCGTGGCCACAGTTCTGGCAGCAGATGTCATGTTGAGACTACTTTGTTTTGTTTAACAGTGGTCAGCACAAATCTAAGCATATAAATGCTTTTGTTACACTGAAAAGTGAACAGCTAGTCTTAAAGATTCGGTCCTCAAAGCCTGCCTGTCTAGAAATGAGCAGGAACACTGAAGCGATCTGAACAGCAGGAACGCATATTGAAAAATCAATAAACGATAATATTTGGTGTAGATAAAATGACATTATGTGCACAAGCGCCACCAAGAGGCCCTTCTTTCATATTCCACGAAACACTTTTTCATTTTCTACAGCACATAGGCATCAGTCTAAATGGGGTTACTCTTTACCATGCTGCATCAGAGTAACCTCACAACCTCTAGCTTCAAATACAAATATCAAATACAAATGACAAATTATATGTTTTTTTCATTGAAACAGAAAATAATTCTTACCTGACTTTGATTATTCACAATTGGACTATAATGTATGATGATAAGAGAAAACAAAGCCAGCTCTACCCTCGAATAAGGCAAATCCCCTTCTCTCAAGCATGCAAAAAGACAAGCCAGCCAGTATCTTGCAGGTAGAAAACAAAATTCTTCCTCCAGTTTGAACCTGTGCAATCCTGTTTTGTGTTTGTTTCCAAAAAGCTGGAGTAATTATTAGAAGTGTGATTATAAGCAATTTTTTTAAAAGTAAAGCAGCATTTTTGTCAAGTGGAAAAGGCTCTTTCTGAGGCCTGTTGGCCTTAATAACACCACTTTTTGGGTTGTACAAAATGGACATGTTCACTTGTGCAAAATTACAGCTTTAAACCTGTGGTAACACATGACTATTTTTCTTTCCTGTGAGGCAACTAAACGAGGAGATGCACAGTTCCTCTAACACTTAGCTCACTTCTCTTGGGTTCTATCAGCCAAACCACATCTGCCAAAGTTTAGGCAGAGCACTAGATGTATACTGCTGTACATCAGGAGTCACTCCATTGTAGTCAGTGGATTTGAGTGGCTTAAGGGGGCCTAGTAGTTTAAACGCTCATCTAGAAGACAAATCTCTCCTCTACCTAAGGAGATTTGAATCCATATCTCTCAGGAGATGTACTAATCACTAAGATTAAAGGTGTTCTGGGTGGGTTTCATAGTTTCATAACTGTGAAGGGCTGGGTGGGACCTTACAGATCATCGATTCCACTGCTGGGGTCAGACAACCTCAGCAAGATAGGCGTCAAGACATCTCTTGAAGATGACCAGGGTTCTTTCAATGTGCCGTGCTGAAGATGTTCCATTTTGTATAATTAAATATTCTCTGGGTCAAAGAGAAAACAACTGAGAATGACTCACCTGGGAGAAGAAAAACATGGGTTCTCTTCCCTACCTCAGCTAGTATTCATACAGTGAACAGCTTCCATAGAAGAGAACTCAATAGACCATGTGAGTTGGGGCATTCTTCTGGGAATATTCACTGAAGCAGAGGAAGATCTTGAACCCATATCCCCTACATCCAGGTAAGTCTTCTCCTCACTGCAATATTGAACTAAAGAGCACTACCTACCCTCACTTACACCAGGAGAAAGTTCTCAGCTGCAAATCCCAAACAAGAGATGGATATGACCCTCAAGACCCTTGAAGATTGGGCTGAAGCAGCAATCCTCTTCTCAGCATTTTTTATTCTCTAGTTGAGGCACATCCTTGCTCACTGCACTGGCTCTTCTGAATTTCATTCTGAAGGACCTAGTTCTCCACATGCACTGAATAGGCAGCCTGAGAGCCTAGCTGGGAGTTGTCCAGTCCACTAGACAGTAGAGTATCTAAAAATTCCCTTTGTGAATTTGGCCCAAGTTGTTCCTCTGACAAGCACAGCTTTCCATAGTTATTAAGCAGAGCTGTATATTCTTGTGTGTTATCATTAGTGACCTACTTAATGCACGGTTCCACAGATTTCACAGAAACCTCGAAAACTGGGATTGCCCTTGAAATTCACAAATTTCAAAAACAACAACAAAAACATTAATAAAAATAAAATGCTGGCTCCCCAGTGGGAGCCAGAGGTCCTCGCTGCTGGGAGGGGAAGACGCTGGCTGGCAAGGTGGCATGAAGGGCAGCAGACAAGATGGCAGTGGCTCCCTTGTGTCTTCTCCCCCCACCAGGGCCTCTCTGCCAGTCAGCACCAAGGGGCAGGCTGCACTAAGGGCAGCCAGCAATCAAGATGGCACCCACCCCCTCACCCCTCCTCCCCAATGAGGCCTCCCTACCAATCAGTGCCGAGGGGCAGGCCTCTCTGCCAATCAGCAGCAAAAGGTGGAACCACCACAAAAAGCCAGCAAAACTGGCTCTGTGCACAGTGAGTGGGCCATGAAAAACTCTTTATTTGGCCTCAATTTAAGTAGGTCTCTAGTTATTATTTACCCAGACTTACCACTCTCCTGCAATAACTATTCTTGATGAGAGGATTCCTTTGCCCTTCAAGGCCTATGACCGTCTCATTCCTTGAGAATGCCAACATCAAACCAACCAGTGAAACAGATTAACAGATATGTGCCTATCTTTGCATAAATTAAGGATCCTGGAATTTTGAACAATTAAATGAAATATCAGTTTAAATGCATTTAAATGCACTTCTTCCAGAGCTTAAAATAAAAATGTAAAGAATGTAAGGCAAAATACATTTCAGAATGCGTAATTACATTTGAGTAAGATAATTTTTGCTTCTGCAAATGAAGACTGCAAAATAAGCATTTATTTCCCCTACTGTAACATAAAATCAAAATCCAGAAGCTTATCCAAAAAATCATCATTTCTGTTGTAGTGATTAAATCAAACAAGAGAACACCTAAGTGTTATTACCTGCGAATCAAAAATTGTTGCCCAAAAGGTTCAATGAGGCTTCACTGTTTACCTCCACACAGTAACTCATGCTGCCATTGGTACTGCAGAGATTTGTCTGTAATGTTTGTTTAGATCTGAGACTGTCATTTCTTTTTTTAAAGTCAACTGACAAATTGAAATCTAGTGAATTTTTTTTAAAGTTAAATATATTTGTGGGACCTACACCTGCTGATTGTGGTCTACAAGCACATTTCACTGCTAGAAAAATGCTGTTGCTATGTGAAAGCACATGAAAAAAGGCAAACTGACCAAAATATCCAAGGGGAACAGTGAAATAGACTTTACTAAAAGTGCTTTGAACTGCCTAACATACAAAGAGGTTCTTTTTCTTTAATCTCTTTTAGTTACTCTTACTCTAATTTTACATCCTATTTGTGATATAAAAGGAACAGCATTCATAGGCAAAAGCATGGGTTTTAAGTTGATGATGTTTCTTGAATGAGGTTGATAGTGTCCTAACTGCTTTAACTGCTTTTTCTCCTTGCTTTATTTACCAAACTGAGTTCAAACCTTTGAATAAGAATTTTTAATTTTAATTTTTATTTTATGCTGATCAATTTTTTCCATATCCTCAATGACTTGTGTATGGTCCCAGCACCTTATATCAATACTATATATAAAGCATGAGTTTTACTGATTCTGATGACACTGTGTTCAAATCCTTGGTCTAATGCTCAAGCAAAGTAACTGAACACAACAGAGCACTGAGCCTGTGGACTGGGAAAAGAGGACAAGCGTCTTCTCTCCAGCTGCAGGTGCCACTTCAGTTCAAGGTGCTGGGGAAAGGGAAGACTGAAATCAAGAAACAGAGCTTTTCTAGCCTGAAATTAACATTTTTACATGGTGCCCTGAATGGGGAAGGGAGGGAAGAGTTGCTCAAATACATGCTATGTTTGACTGTTTAGGAACAGAAGCATGAATAATTTGTTAAAAGGAAAAATTCAGTTTTTCCAGCAGTGCTGACTAAAGAAAATCTCTCCATGATGCTTAATAATCAAGAGACTATTTTGTTTTGGCATGAAATGACTGCTCAGATAAAAGACACGGAAGGTCCTTGTGACACATGCAGTCACTCCAGAAAAAAATGGAGAGAGACAATGCAGGATCATGAAGCCCTAAAGAGGCTACAACAAACACTAGAGAGGGATTATTTTTATTTGACAATAAAATCTGTCTCGAGCCAATTTTCAAAAAATGCTTACTGTAACTCTGTTCCCATTTAAATCAAACCTACAGAAGTTCCAATGGAAACATAATTAATACAACGCTGTGAGCACATTTGAAAATCTCATCCAATAGTGGAAGGGGAGGTAGGGGCAGGACATGACCAAGGCAGCTGTCTTTGTAGGGAGGTGCAAAATAATAGCCAATGCAGTTGAGGCTGACCACACCATAGTCCAGAGGTGTCAAGTACGTGGAGGCCCAAGGGCCCTGGCCTGCCTTGGGAAGAGGTCTGTCACCTGAAATGCATAAAACTTTCCACATGTCCATCATCTTAGGTCCCCCCTCCTGGCAAAAATAAAAATCAGCACTTATGCCATGGCTATGGCAGCCCCGGTGTAGAACCAACCTGCTTTGGCTCTGATCTCACCCTACCTTTCACTGTTTGGTGAACAGCAAGATAAAGGAAGAGGCTCACTACCCCTGAGCAAAAATATAAGATTCTTCAGAGATCTCTTCTAAGTCCAGTCACATGGAAATCTCAAACCACCTCCATGCTTCACTGGGATGCCAGAAATATGAGGAGTTATTTTTTTCTTTTTCATGTTGCACAGTCAGATCTATATCAATGATTCCCAACAGGGCAAGATTAGCACTATTAGTCATGCAAATCTCTGTGCATGATTCAGAAGATAAACCCAGAGATTTCAGATAGGAATCCACAGTGTTAAAAACATTCTGACTTGTGGCCTTTCTGAGTTCTTTGCAACAGAAGTATTGCTCTATTCATTTCTCATAGTCAAGAAAAGAGTGAAAGCTAAGAGCTGGTATTTTCCAAGAGATGGCTTGAGTCTAATGAAGGGAACTTTGAGTCTAAAAAAATTAAGAGCCTTTAGTCTATAATGTGGAAGCTCATACTGTTACTGAGGTAGCTTATAAGCAATGTGATGGCCCCTGAAAAATGGTAATAAATGAATGGGACTCAGCATACAATGACCATGAATCATCATGGCATGAATTACCAAAGGTGCATCCAGACAAAAAGCAGAAGACTGACAGAGTAGAGGAATGCACTGCAAGGAGTTCTTCACTTTTATGAAGTATTAAGCCTATTCAAGGCAGGATATTTGTATAAACAGAACTGGGAAAAGGGCAAATGAATGTAGCTGGTATTATTTGCTATTGCCAATGTTTTCTCCTCTGTTAGTATATATAATGTGCAAGCTAGCAAAACCTCAATCCTTGGTTCCTTGCCTATTCCTCAGCTCCCAGATGCTGTTCTTTCCAAGGGTAGTCAGTGGTGCTGTAACTCTAATATTCTGAGACCACACAAAAGTTTGATAGTGGAGAGAGGGGAGATATAGATAATACACACACACGCACAAACTACAAAAGTCACAAGATTGTCTAGCTACCTCTTCCTCTAGACCTTTGTACCCTGAGACCAATTTTTAGACCCTTTATTTTCTCTCTTCCGTCTCAAGATTTAAGGTGACTTACTGCCTTAGAGATTAAAAGCATTTTAACAGTTTATATTGCTTTAAGAATCTCAGAAGGCTTAAATACTTATGCTGCTTTAAGGATTTAATGTGGCTTAAGTATGTATTCCACTTCATGAATTTATGGGAGCTTAAAAGCTTATGTTCCCTTTTAAAACTAACAAGAAGGTAGTTTAAGAGATTATGGTATTTTTCCTGTTTCTCTTTTTTTCTTTCAAAACAAACTCCAGGCAATGAATTTTTTTTTTAAATGGAGGGGCGTCAGTACAAAAAACTCACAACCCCCCTAGAAAACTCCCCAAAACTTACAAAAAAATCCCCCTCTATTAATTTAACATTAAGGTTTTATATTAAAATAAAAATAACCAATGACACAAAATTATCCAGATTATAAATTAATATATAGGATTTTTTTTCCCTGGTTGGATCTTACTTAATAATAGCACTTTTTCTGTAAATACTTATGCCATAAAGTATTCAGAATATGCATTGTGAATAACTAAATTGCTGTTGCACCCATTTCCAGATCATTGATTGTTTTAGATGTGCAACCATTGAATTACACCAACATAATTCATAGATAGATAAATACTAGGTGTGCTTGGGCACACCTAGTAGGTGTGGAACCTGAGTTTCTCCAGGAAAATCTTTTGAGTGCAAATCCTGAGGACACAGTCAGCATAAAAAGTTGAGCTCACTGTGCAGCTCTGGCTTCGCACTCAAAAGATTTTCCTGGAGAAACTCAGGTTCCATCTGCCCCCAACCCCCTTTATTGTATTGACTTTACTCTCTTATCTGATGGCAATAAATTCTCAGTATAGTGGAATACCAACTAAGCCAGTGACCCCATTGCCCAAACCAGACAGACAATACAACAGGTCCATGCACTCACTTCCAATTGATTTCTGAGCAGCAATCTCTTTTTTTCTCAACTGCCTCATTTGCACCAGTTTTTATTCAAGAGTTCCAACTGTGTGCAATTAGGAGATTTAAAGGGACCTCATGGGGGCTGCAACTGATCAGTGGAGCAATAAATTACTGGGCCTTCAGAAGAAGAGAGGGATTGGAAGAAATGGGGATGGGGTGAGAGGTGAAAGGGCAAATGCAAAGGATCTGAATCTCAGAATCTGACTCCAGGGTAAAGAAACTACCAGCTTTGTAAATATCAGCACTTAGCTGTTGATGGGTGTAACAGAAGCTACAAAAATATACAAATGAACAGTGAGATTCTGGAACCAAAAGATGCACAGTGGACTAATTAAAATCCTCATAAAAAAAATAGGATCTCACAGAAAAGCAGCCTGGCCATTTCTACTATTAGGTTTGGTTTTAAGCCGTAACAATCAATCAAAATGATCCACATTTTTACAAAACACTTTTTCTGATGTCACCTGGAGAACTTCTTCATCTCTTTGATTACACATTTTTTGGAAGAAATGCCAATACAGGCAAACTCCAGGAAGAGAGAATTAGCATGTGATGTAATGGAGTTTGAGAGGCTGAATTTGAAGTCAAATTAACAAAGTTAAAGATTTTTTTTGCTTACAAGTAAAACAAACCAAAGCCTCCCTCTGTGCCTGGAGAATGGACACACAAAGAAGTTCTATGATTTTGTTCCTGACTTCTTTAATAAATTATAGTGTTAGCCCTTTAAAAAGAACATGATGGGAAACAGGGTTTAAACACAATTCAAGTAATCACATATAAATGTCAAACAATCACATGTAAATCTGTGTGGTAACAAAGCAGCAAGCTGCCTTGTAAATACGTTATTATACTATTACTTATAAATGATCGGCTAAGTGTTCGTTGCATACACATTTTCATGCCTGCTTTGTCTTTTGGCTGGTTCTTAGCTATGCCCTGTGTTTGTCCATCTTTACTGTTCTTTAGATCTTGTTCCTGCTAATTATTGTCATGGTCTATAGGACAACTGCATCCAATTAATGCACGGATGCATTATTCTGTATTTCCAGGCAGCCTTAGAAAAGGAAGGTCCCAGCACTGAGAGAGATATTCCCTACTCTGTAATAAAGACATTATTAAATCAAAGTCTCCTTGACTAATCAAATAAGAACTTTAAATTTACTCTTGAGGATAAAATGGGGTCCAATATGTTAAGTATGTGGGAAAATGCAGCCAAGGGTCATAAATATCTCGTTAGCTTCATTCCCAATTAAGTGTGAAACAGTGGCTGTTTATAGGCCTGAATGTGTGCAGTAGGGGGAGCCATATGCTGGGTCCCTGCAGGCCATAAATGAAACAGACAGCAGAAAGAACCTGTATGAAGCCTTGTCTACATTACCTGATTCTTCCAACACTATCCACTATTGCCAAGTCACTGGAGTGGACTTCCTGTTGGCTCCTCGCAGCTCCATTCAGCAGCTGTGTCATCAGAGCACAAAGTGCATCTTTGGAAGGCACCAGCTGCTTGAAGGGATCCTGATGGCTGGCAGAAGCCCAGGAGTGTCTGCAGGGTTTTTGGTTGTAGCCGTGCTGGTCTAAGAACATAACAGGCAAGGTTCTTTGAGTAGATGTGATATCTTTTATTAAATTAACTGAGTAGTAGGGAAAAAGTTCTTAGCAAGCTTTTGGGCTCAGTCACAATGTAAGGAGTGACCTAGAAACCACTACTCAGAGACGAAGCAGAAGAGAATGTTATGTGACGAATGCCCATCTGCGATGATAGGTAGGAGACAGTCCTAGATAAAGGGGGCTTGAAAACAAAAGCAAGAAGCAAAGTACTGGGTTAAAGGGCTCATTAAAATACTAAAAATCACGCCCCTAGGTGGGGAAAAAGTATGCTAATGAAACATACATGTATGTAAATGAGATACATGGCTAAAACACAGGTATAGAGACATGCTCAGTAAAGAACTCCTTGCGTC
>NW_005841924.1:176273-181792 GCF_000455745.1 Alligator sinensis
AGAGTACCTTGGAGGAACTGGATGCCTTTAAGTCGGCAGGCCAGGATAAGCTCCATCTGAGGGTACTAAAGACACTGGCTGATGTCATTGCACAGCCACTGGCAAGAATATTTGAGCACTCGTGGCACATGGGCCAGGTCCCAGAGGACTGGAAAAGGGCCAATGTGGTCCTTATTTTCAAGAAGGGGAGGAAGGAGGATCCAGGCAACTATAGGCCAGTCAGTCTCACCTCCATCCTTGGCAAAGTCTTGGAAAAGACTATTAAAACTCATATATGTGAGAGCCCAGCAAAACAAAATTATGCTGAGGGAAACCAGCATGGGTTCATAGCAGGTAGATCATGCCTGACTAATCTAGTCTCTTTTTATGACCAGGTTACAAAACGCCTGAACGTAGGAGTAGGGGTTGACATCGTCTACGTAGACTTCAGGAAGGCCTTCGATACGGTATCCCACCCCATACTGGTGAACAAGTTAAGAGGCTGTGACTTGGATGACTACACAGTCCAGTGGGTGGTAAATTGGCTACAGGTACATACCCAGAGAGTGGTAGTGGATGGGTTGGTATTGACCTGAAAGGGTGTGGGCATTGGAGTCCTGCAGGGCTCCTTGGACCAATACTCTACAATGTCTTCATCTGTGACTTGGAAGAGGGAGTGAAGTGTACTCTGTCCAAGTTTGCAGATGATACAAAACTGTGGGGAGAAGTGGACACACTGGAGGGCAGGAAACAACTAAAGGCAGACCTGGACAGTTTGGACAAATGGGCAGAAAATAAAAAGATGCAATTTAACAGGGAGAAATGCAATGTGCTGCACCTAGGGAGGAAAAATGTCCAGCACACCTACTGCCTAGGAAATGACCTGCTCAGTAGCACGGAAGCAGAAAGGGATCTTGGAGTCCTAGTGGACTCCAAGATGAACATGAGTCGTCAGTATGATTGTAAGGAGTGACCTAGAAACCACTATTCAAAGACGAAGCAGAAGAGAATGTTATGTAACGAATGCCCATCTGCAATGATAAGGAGGAGACAGTCTTAGATAAAGGAGGCTTGAAAACAAAATAAGAAACAGAGTACTGGGTTATAGGGCTCATTAAAATACTAAAAATCACGCCCCTAGGTGGGGAAAAAGTATGCTAATGAAACATACATGTATGTAAATGAGATACATGGCTAAAACACAGGTATAGAGACATGCTCAGTAAAGAACTCCTTGCGTCACTCCTTTATAACCAATCAGCAAACAAGGATGCTTATGAAGGCTCAAAAACTCCTGTATAAAAGATGCTTAGAAATAGTAATCTGGTGTGCTTGTTACGTGAAATATTCCGCTCGCACCTTTTATTGCTAGCAATAAACCTTCTTTGTACTTTCACCCCTGGTATCTTTATTGGCCTTTGCATACCGGGCACGATCCCAGACTTGAGCTGGGGCTCAACAACCCTTCTTCAGGCATAGGAAGTCTCAGCTGTTCTGAGACTCCAAGGAATGAGAGAAGCTAAAAGTATGGCAGGATGTCAGTGAGAATGTAAATAGGTAAAAATTAGAAAGACAAAAGGTAAAGCAGAGAAGGGAGCAGGGAAAAGACAGGGGGAAAAAAGCCAGTCAAGGAGACTCTACAGTAATAGTGAGTCAAGGTAGAAAAGAGGCTGTCTGTGAAAAAGGAAATAGCTGGATATTTGGAAGACAAAGAGCAGAAAATGAGGGGGAGGGAGAGAGGGAGGGAAGAAAAGTGTAAAAGGCTAGGTCTGGCATACCTGGTAGGTTGTAATGTGTCATAAATCCAATGTCTATATTGAGTCCATGATTTTTTGTATCCAGTAGATTTATGAAGTGAAGTTTGTAGGCTCATCTATGAAAGGTGTTTTGTAAGTTCCCTTTGAGTGTCTCTGAGGAGTGTCTGCACTCATTGTTGGGGCAGAAGCATTACTCCACTGGCAAAAAGGAGAGTTCTAGGGCCACCAAGGAGCTTTGGGTATAGAGTACTGCTGACAAAACTTTGTAGTTATGCTAGGTACTTGTAGTTTAGTCTAGGTCTGATGGAGACTACTGACAGCCTGTAGCTGTAGCACTTCACTCATAATCCTCCCTGCCTCATCCTGTTGATTGCACCAGTCCCCTTTCTGCAGTCTCTACCAGCATCACTTAAAGCTCCACTACATTTCCTTTTTTTCTCAGTTACATCTAAACAGCCCTAATGGAAAGCAAATTGAAGCAGAAGACTGGAGTGCAACCAGGAGGCCTCTGAAATAGTTCTGCAGCAACCTTTCTTGGCCTTTAGCAAAAGATCTCTCTCGAGTAAGTGGAGAAAATAAGGATTCTACCCACTTTTTTAGTACCAAGATTGTGGTCTAACTTGTTAACAGACTATTCATAGATTCATAGATTGTAGAGTTGGAAGGGACCCGAAGGATCATCGTGTCCAACCCCCTGCCCCAGGCAGGAAAGAGGACCGAGGTCAGACAACCCCAGCCTGGTGCCTATCTAGCCTACTCTTGAAGACCTCCAAGTTAGATGATAGTACCACCTCTCTTGGCAGCCCGTTCTAGATTCTAGCTACCCTTACTGTGAAAAGTTTCTTCCTAATGTCTAACCTGAATCTACTCTCCACTAGTTTGTACCCATTATTCCTAGGTACTCTTAGGGGTGCCCTGGTAAATAGCACTCTCCAATTCTCTGTTGTCCTCCCCTAATAAATTTATAGGCTGCTACAAGGTCTCCCCTCAGACATCTCTTGTGAAGGCTGAAGAGATCCAGATCCCTCAACCTCCCCTCGTAGGGTCTTGCACAGAAGCCACTAATCATACGAGAGGCCCTCCTCTGGACCCTCTCCAGATTCTCCACATCCCTCTTGAGGTGCGGCACCCAAAACTGGACATAGTACTCCAACTGCAGCCTGACTGATGCCGCATAGAGGAGGAGCATCACCTCCCTCGATCTGTTGGCCATGCATCTGCTAATGCATGATAAGGTACGACTGGCTTTGTTGATGGCTTCGTTACACTTCGTCTACTATGACTCCAAGATCCCTTTCAGCTGCTGAGCTGCTGAGGAGGTCATCCCCCAACCTATAGGCATGCTGAGGATTCCTCCTCCCTAGGTGGAGTACCTTGCATTTGTCTTTGTTGAATTGCATCCTGTTTCGTTCTGCCCTTTGATCCAACCTGTCCAGATCAGCCTGTATCCGCTCCTTGCCCTCCGGTGTGTTAACTTTGCCCTATAACTTGGTGTCATCTGTGAACTTGGACAGGGTGCTCTCCACACCCTCATCCAAATCGCTGATGAAGATACTAAATAACACTGGTCCAAGGACCGAACCCTACGGGACACCACTGCCCACCTCCTTCCAGGCCCATCCACCACCACTCTCTGGGTGTGGTCCCTAAGCCAGGTGGCCACCCACCTGACCGTGTAGGTGTCTACTCCTCATTGGGAAGCTAGCAGATTGTGGATAGGGTGCAAAACTGTGTCGAAGGGCTTCTTAAAGTCCAGGAAGATGACATCAGCCTCGGCTCCCACGTCCAGGCAGTGTGTGACCTGGTCATAGAAGGCTACGAGGTTTGTCAGGCAGGATCTACCTGTGACAAACCCGTGCTGGTTTCCCCTCAGCATCGTTTCCCCTGCTGGGCCTGCACAAAAATGATTTTTTCTAATGTTTTCCCAAGGATAGAGGTAAGACTGACTGGCCTAAAGTTACCCGGCTCATCCTTCTCCCCTTCTTAAAAATGGGCACCACATTGGCCCTTTTCATCCTCAGGGACCTGGCCCGGGCACCATGAGTACTCAAACAGCTGTGCCAGCAGCTCAGCTATGACACTGGCCAATTCCTTCAGCACCCATGGATGGAGGTCATCCGGGCCTGCTGACTTGTACCCATCCAGCTGCTCCAAGTGCTCCTTAACTAAGTCAGCACTAACCATAGGCAGTTTAGTGCCTCCCAGACATCTATGTTCAAATTGGGAGAATTGTCTTGGCTAACTTAGGAATACTGAAGCGAAGAACTCACTGAAGAGCTCTGCCTTTTTCCCTGTGTTGGCTACAAACTGTCCTGATTTGTCTTGCAAGGGCCCTATGTTACTCTGCACCTTCCTTTTGCTCACTATGTATCTGTAGAAGGACTTTTTATTGTCCTTGATTGATGTAGCCAGCCTAAGCTCCAGTCCTGCCTTGGCCTGCTTAACTGATTCCCTGCAACAGCGCACCAGAGAGGTATATTCCTCCTTGGTGGCTGCCCCCCACTTCCACTGCCTATAAATCTCTTTCTTTGCCCCAAGTCTTTTCTGGAGTTCCCTATTCAGCCAACGGGGCTTTTTAATCCCCTTGCCCCATTTCCTGCATAATGAAATAGTCTCCTTTTGTGCCCCAAGGATCACTCCCTTGAGAAACTGCCAACCCTCCTGGACCCCCATATACTCAATGCTCTTGAGTTCAGCCACCTCACTAAACTAGCCTTCTAAGTTTACTAAAATTGGCCCTTCTGAAGTCTAACACTTTAGCCTCACTGGTTATTTTTCCCACCCTTCACTGGATTGTGAATTTGACCAAATGATGGTCACTATCTCCCAGGTTATTGTGCACTGGCAGGTTACCCATGAGGTCATCCCCTGTTGCTAAGACCAGGTCTAGCAAGGCATTACCCCTGGTGGGACTGGACACATCCTGGGTTAGGTGAAGGTCCTGCATGCAGTTTAAGAACCTATGTAAGCAGTTTGTTTTGGCCGTCTGCTCCTCCCAGCAGATGTCCAGGTAATTTAGGTCCCCCATGACCACGACCTCTCTCGCCTAAATGGCCTCTGAGAGCTGCCTGGAAAATACCAGGTTTAGCTCATCATCCTGATGAGGACGTCTGTAGTAGACCCCCACTACCAAGTCCTTTTCCCCTGGACCCCCCTGTATCCTGACCCACAATACCTCAGTATTCCCCTCCTCTACCCCCACCTTGATGATGGAAGATGTGTACTGTATTTTCGCACATATACCCTGCCCACGGGTATAAGCCGCACCCATGTATAACCCGCGGAAAATTGTATTTTTGTAAATAAGTCCGTGTATATGCCGCACCTGTGTATTCCCCACGGTGGCGTATACACAGGGAGGCAGCGCAGCCCGGCCCGCCCCGGCCCCCATGGCGGCGGCAGCGCAGTACAGCCCGGTGCAGCCCGCCCCAGCCTCCATGGCAGCAGCATCAGTGCAGCCCGGCCTGCCCTGGCCCCGGCCCCCATCACAGTGGCACAGCCCGGCCTACCCAGGCCCAGCGGGTAAGTGGCGCAGCCAGCCCCGGCCCCGGGCCCCACAGCAGCCGCGGCACAGCACAGCCCAGCACAACCTGCCCCGGCCCCCGTGGCAGTGGTGGCAGCGGTGCAGCCCGGCCTTCCCTGGCCCCAGCCCCGGCGGCACAGCCCGGCCTGCCCAGGCGCAGCAGGGAGGCAGCGCAGCCTGCCCCGGCCCTTGCAGCAGCAGCAGCACAGCCCAGCGCAGCCTGCCCCGGCCCCCCCCGCAGCGGCAGCGGCGGGGGGACC
>NW_005841924.1:181834-188738 GCF_000455745.1 Alligator sinensis
GCAGCCTGCCCCGGCCCCCGCAGGGAAAAAAAGTCCATGGATAGCCCACACCCCCGTATAGCCCGCACCCATCCATTTTTTTTGTAAAATTGCGTATACCCCATGGGATATATGCACAAAAATACTACTCCCTAAAATAGAGAGCTACGCCCCTGCCTTTTTTCCCCCACTCTGTCTCACCTATACAACCCGTACCCCTCAATGCCTACCACCCAGTCGTGAGTAGAATCCCACCATGTTTCCGTTAAGTCGACTAGGTCATACTGGGTGCTAGCAAGTAAGAGTGCGAGCTCCTCCTGCTTATTCCCCATACTCTTGGCATTTGTATAAAGACACGTTAGCCCCACGATGGGTGCTCTTGGTGCCCCTTTGCTTTGATGTCTAGCGTGCCCCTTAGTGCTTACCTGGTTTGGTCCAGTGCCTTGTTTGTGGCTCGCCAACCCTGGGTTCTCCTCGACCACCGGTTCCCCATCCCCTGTCGAACTTAGACTATCTAGAAAGTGGTGGAGATAAAGGTGTCCCCCCAGAAATGCTGTACCCGCAAGTGTGTATAACTTTTGCATTTTCATTCTCTGCAATACTAGTAAACTTAGTTTTGGAATAGGCAGTATGTTAATCTTCTCTTTCAAGAATACAAGGTTTTTACTATTGGCTCTAGTGGCAAACTAAGCGTCCATTCCAAGGCCTTACAAACAATCCAGTTTTAAAAATGGACTGGAGTCTCAAATCACACAATCAAGTCACCGCAAATAGACTCAGTCTTTTTAATAGAATTTTATTTATGGAAAATACACATTCTTTTCATAGGCATGCAGAAACTCTTTCTTTATCTTTTAAATTTCATTAGAGAACATTTAGAAACTATTTATTTATACAGTTATTACATCATGGCTGCAGAAATTTGGCTTCATTCCAAATTAAAGTAAACTACTAGTTAAACACAGTTGCACTGATAAGCACACAACTACATATCCAAATGTGTCCATTGATGATGTGCTCTTAAAATAAGAACTCTTCAAGGAGCCAGATCTTCACAAAAGTACCAACCCCTCTCACCCCCTGAAAACCTAGCTTTTTGATAGTTTTCCAAATAAGCACTTAAAATCACTAGTCACAAGTCAATGTCTCTTTTTAAGGTATTAGGTTTTTCTTTTTAAACAAACAAATACATTGCCAACATTTTGGTGTGAACTGTGTGCCTATAAATCAGAAGAGTAATTTGTTAGCTTATTTGTTCTCTACAAAGTACATACATACTCAACCAACTAAAACACTGTTTAGCAAGTTTGCTCAATATTGTTTTACATTAACATATAACGCCTTCCAGAGCTGCTCTTGCAGGCTGGTCCAGGTGGTACATGTCAGTAGTGTGTCTATTCCATTAAATGTGTGCACTGACAGTCCTGGAACATAACTTCACTTAGGACGAGCTGAAACACAAAACCAGTTTTAAACAGAATCTTATTCCAAATCCAATCCTATTATTAAATAAAATCATTTTGTGAAAATCAACTGGAGCCATCCCGATAAAGAGGAATAACTGTAATGTGATATGTCAGTTCAATTTAATTTCAATTTCATTAAGTATTCTGGCTGAAAGCCATGCTCCCAAAAACAACATAACAAACATACAACCATAATATAAATTTTAACAAAAATAACAGAAATGCAAATATAATAATAAAATAGGGCCAACCATTATAAAAGCATTATTCCTACTCCAAGAATTAACATAATCAAGTACAAATGTGATAAATCAGATCATGAATCTATACAAATATTGTGCATAGGTCCACAATTAAGACAGTAAAAAACAAATATAGAGATAAAGTTTATCAGTCAATCAACAGTAAAGGAAGTTTAGCTCCGATCACTTCAGCCTTGTAATCAAAAATTGCAAGACCATTTACGAAATATGGGCCTGTTTGCTGGGGGAGCCATATTTATTTCTCTCTGTTTGAGAAGTATGTCAATTTCTGCAAGAACGGCAATAAATAATTTCTCCTTATGTTGCTATATAGAGGACATTCTAAGACATAATGAATAGTGTCGTCCAAAACTCCTAGACAGGCTGGACAACATCTTTTAGCCCTTGGAATGGAAAGTCTATGTCCAGCCAAAACAGCTGTGGGCATCTGTTCGGTTCTGAGTCTAGTCAAAGAGGTTCACCATTTATTGTTGAGATCCAGCTGTAAATATCTTTCTCCCCGCCAATCTAATTTCCAAAGAATATATAGAGGGGCCCTGGCCACTGCAAAATCATGCTGCCTGGCAATATCTTGGAACCTCTGGAAAACTCAGACCTTTTCTATGGGGGAGAAGTGTCTTTCATTTTCTTTGACATAATGTCCCATCCCAGAAAATGCAAAAATGCAGGAAAGAAAAGCTAGCTAGGGAGATTGAAGAGTAGGGAGATTACTGATGTCTTCTATATAGCACAATTTGACCAAACGAAACGGTAGAAGAGGCAGGATTTTAAACCAGAATCCCATCATTCTAATAATAATATTAGTTAACATGGAATCTAATCCCATCTCTAATCTCAAGAAAGAAGTACGAGTTGAAGTAGGAAGACCCAGAACAGCCCTGAGAAACTTATTCTGAGGTATGTCTGCGTCATTACTGGCAGCATAGCTCCAAACATCAGCGCCATACAGGATCTGAGACGCAATTTTGGTTTTATATGCTAATATGGGAGCTTGGACTGATCTTCCTGCTGTGGTCTCATAAAATTTCTTTATAGCTACTGTCAATTGGACTGGCCTAGTTTTAACCAACTGAATGTGGTATTTCCATGATGGAAAAGCTGTAAACATCACACCCAAGTACCTATAGGTTCTAACAACTTCTAGTTTGATTTCCCCTATATTCTATGGGTATTTCATCTAACGGCTTCCCCAAAACATTATTTTGGATTTATCATAATTTACCTTGAAGTTATTTTGTCCACAAAGGTGCTCAAAAGTTGTAATTGCTCTCTGTAATCCAATGGGGGTTCTTGACAGTATGATGGTGTCATCTGCATACATTAAAATAGGGATCAGGGTTGCTAATAATTTGAGGGGATTAAAATGAGCATCCTGCATGTTTCCAATAATGTCATTCATATAAAGGTTAAATAGCAAGGGAGCCACAACACATCCTTGTCTAACCCCTTTTTGTGTCTGAAATTACTGTGTAAGTTCGCCCCTCAGGCCCCACCTAAATTTGGCCCATGTATCTTTATGATATTCTATCAACAGCTGCAAAAGGGAAGGGTTGATCCCATAATTTAACAATTTCTCCCAAAGTTTACTTCTATCTATGCTGTCAAAAGCTCTTGACAGATCAACAAATGTAATATACAATGCTGATTTGTGCATTTGCATATATTTATGTCTCAAAAACTGAAGAATAAGTATGCTATCAATCATGGAATATCCATCCCTAAATCCATTTTAATGTTCATATAATATGTTTTCTCTTTTTACCCCTCCTATGAGATGGTATAACAAATGGTACCCAAAGATTTTAGCTGAGACGTCTATTAAACACATGGGACAATAAGATTCTGGCTTATCTTTTAGACCTTTCTCGAAAATAGGTACGATGG
Organism: Alligator sinensis; assembly: GCF_000455745.1. Lineage (NCBI taxonomy): Eukaryota > Metazoa > Chordata > Crocodylia > Alligatoridae > Alligator > Alligator sinensis. Next base: position 185,427 of record NW_005841924.1, read on the forward strand.
TACTCTCTTTCCAGGAATCTGGGATTTGGCCCAGCTCAATTATAGAGTTAAACCATTTTTCCAAGACTGGAGTCCACCATTTGATATTATCAATATAAACTTCCACTGGTATACTGTGCTACTGACTTGGGATATCTTTTTTTTGTGGGCTGAGCTAGATCACTATATCCCAACTCACATGGGTCCAGATACCTATACTCCTGCCAGTAATTGCTCCTATCCATTTTCACAGGAGGGGTTGAGATCTATGAATGTTAAACCCTGGGAGCCATCTATAGTCATAAATTGTCCCTGATATTTCACATCCTGATTTATTATATTCACTTCTAATTCCAACGGGAACGCCGCAACCTCTTCTCTCCCTCTCAAATTCAAATGAAGGGAATTTGAACAGGAAAGGGGGATATCTTGAGTTATTCCAGGTAACTTGCCAGAGGAGAATAGGGATCTCAAGTCCCCATTCTCAGCAAGTCCCTTACCCAGACCTCCCATTTCCATTCTTAGGGAAGTGTCTAATTTCTCCAAGCTGCTGGTAAATATTCTGTTGCCGGATAGTGGATAAACATTATTCCTTCTTTTAAACCCCTGGAAATGAATTGCGCCATCAATGTTACTCCCACAAGGGGTAATTACAAAGGGCCTCTTAATAACTAGCTCTTCAGGTTGGATAAGAGGGGCCTGTACCACAAAATGATCTGATTTTCCCCTTGCCTCCTTCCTATCTTGTAAATCTTGATTCAGTTTGCTGGTCTGGGGATCATTTTGGCCTTTCTGGTTAATTTTAATTAGATCCTCCTGGAGAGCTCTCAAGCAAGCCAGGATGTTATTTTTTTCTTCAAGTGGCGAGCTTTCAAAGGAAGCCAGGAGATGTAATTCCTCATGCAAATAAGAGTGTTGACATCCCCTGACTTTCCTCCATTTGGTCAACCTCCAGTCCATCAGTTGAGTCTAGTTCAATAAAAATTGTCGATTCCTAATTGTCTTAATATCTAGTTGGGTCGACCCTCTAGTTTTGAGAACTCACTTACTTTTCCTTATCTTTTCCCAATATGGCTGGACTGGGCTTGCAGTCTCTTTTTGTGACTGGGCCTAAAGCAGGAGATTTTTTTACATAGGGGTAAGATTTTGGAGACAGCAAAAACCCTTGTTGGGTGAACTCCCCAGTTAATCAGAGCCCTCTTTCTCCTCATGACCAGGGACACTAGCGAGGGGGAGCGTAGTTGTATCATATATTTCTTAAACAGTGTATTACTATATAATTGCATTAATTTTTTAACATCCCTCCTTTCTATGTTCATGAAGAGTAGTGTTCCTAGATGTTGTATGACCCTCCCAGGAGGGCTCCAAAGTGGGATATAACCGTTGGATAGGGGAAATACTTTTATAGCCATCATATCTTTTATTAAAATGGCATTTCCTGCCCCACCTTGATAAATGGGGCATTCTATTATCCCTATCATCCTGTCACCGCCCAATAAGATTTCTTTTCTCAACAAGGTGCCATTACTTACTCGAGTTATCCTTACCCCCTCTTAACATTACTTCTAGGTCTCCTATTTTGGAATATAACAATTCCATTAAAAAAAAAGATCTTTGAATTGTTTTAGCTGTCAAGAGAGCATGGTCTGCAAGTGTGGTAAGGAAGACTCTGATGTTCTCAGTTGTCTGAGAGTTAGGGTTGTTGTCTGGTCCAAGTATACCTTCCTCTAAAGGTCGATCCTTATGTAATAAAGAATCAAATTGAGGGCCATCTTGGCACCTAAGTCTGAATGAGAAAAGAAGTTTGATGATATGCTTGTAGACCATTCAGGCCTAAAATTTGATTTTTTATCAAACAAGGGTCAAGTTTACTTTATTTTATGGGAGGCGTTGCAGTGACTGGAGATGCACAGGGTCTTTTTGGTCTGGGAGCCATTTAAAAGAAAAAATTATCCAAGTAATAACACTAAAATCCAATTAACAACAGTAACAGTAAAATTTCTCAAGTGACAATGATAAAATGATAATAATAAAAATAATAATAATAATAAATGATAACGATACTAATAATAACTATTAAGCATAGAACTTCATTTCAAAAAGGAAAAAGATAAATAAAATAAACTAAAAAACTTTACTGGGGGAGCAGTAAATCAGTTCTATCTGTCAGTCACCTACCCCACTCAAAGGGGGTCGCTCATAAGTAAAATGATTCAATTGGTTCAGAACTCTGGATAAACCCAGTGCGTTCTCATGGGCAAATCAGGACAATCAGTTTATCGCAACAAGTTCTCATTGAGGGTGTTGGATTCTCTTCATTTTAACATGAGGTGTCTTTCCTAGCCTATTTATCATACAAATTCCACCCTGGCAACACGTCTGCTGAGCAGTAGATGTATTTTCACCACCACTTGGCTCCCGGCCTGGTCCTGTTTGCAGGGCACTCACCCAGGGCTCCACAGCCTCTATGGTCGACTTACTTACAGTTCACTGTTTTTGGTGAGTTCAACACCCCTCAGATAGCCAGTCTCAAACTTCCAGGGGAACTTGGGGACTCAGGGCCACAGTGACATAGCTGCAGGAGTGACGGGAGCCCTTGGCAGTAGGGCCATTGAGTCTAGCTGTTGCAGCAATGGGTGTCCCAGCTGCCCTGGCCTCCGTTGTTGCTGTTGGTGCAGCTGCACCGATACTCCAGCCCTCGTTACTGCTGTTGTAGGTGCTGCTGGCTTTCTTTCTGTTGACAGCCCCTCTGCTGCTCCTAGTGAAGCCAGTCTGCTGGTTATTCTGGCCCTCATTGCTGCTGGTATAGCCACTGCCAACTCTCTCCCCTCAGCAGCTTTTCCTGCTGTCTCAGCTCACGCCAGGCATACAATATTAGAATGTAATAGTTTTCATTCACTACCAGTCTGCCTTCCAGGCCCATCTCCCCGGGCTGCACTGCACTCCGGCCACCAACACTGCCTGTTGCTCCCATTGATAAGTAACAGTCTCCAAGACTATGGTCACTATGGTGCCGGGTCTCGAGGCAACTGTTGCTAGCCTCTCCTCTCCAGCAAATGCTTAACAATGATGCAAATGAGCATTAAAGCTGACGAGAGCAAAGGGGACCCTTGGATCTGAGTCCATTCTGTGATATGTCAAACTTCTTAGGTATCACTGCGAAGCGCAGTATCAGGCAACAAATGATTTAACCCCTGGTTGGTCTGCTTCTAAACAAAAAAGTTCTAACACAACCTATTTTAAACTAAGTTCCTCCTGGTTCCTTATTCCCTTTCTGCCTCACAAATAGATACACAGAAACCAATAAAACTGATCTTGCAACTTGGGTTTTCC
>NW_005841924.1:188769-192015 GCF_000455745.1 Alligator sinensis
GAAAGAGTATTTAATATCAAAATAGTTTGACTCAGAGCTAATTCCTCTGTATCTAGATTCAGCAAAAATTCCTGATGTCCTACAGCAAGAGCACTGATAACTTACAAAGGAGAAATGCAATGTTCGAGCCTGAAATCCAGGAAGGTAAAACCAAAGTTTACAATGACAAGGACCAACAGCAGTCTTCCCATCTGAGCACTCAAACATTTTATATTAAAAGGGTCAGAACAAAGAGAATAAGTATTGCTTGGGTTGGGAGGTTATTTTTTTTAACTTTCTCAGGACATAGCAATCATATAGCAAACTGGTTCCTCGGCAATGATAAAAATCTGGAAATTTTTATCTATAATTTTATTAAAGCTCATTTAAAGTCAACGCTCTAATTCACAGAAAGCACAATATGATCCCCATAGCACTCCTATTCAAATGGATGGCAAAAGTCTTGTTGGCTTCAAAAGGCAACAGGCTCCTGTCCTAAAAAGTTTTCCCCTATATATACAAAAAAAAAAAAGCTCCTCTATGTGATGTAGAGAGAGTTTTCTGACCTTCATTCCTGCACTGGCCTTTCTGCCTATAGAAAATGATTACAAAAAGCTATCAACAGTTTTTATGGGGGGTGTCAAACTTGGCTGGCACCTGGGCTAGATCTGGACAACAGTGCTTCTCTCAAGCCGGATCTGGACCTATCAGCAGTAGGGGGCAAGTTGTGGCAGTGGTGGCACAGAGGTTAATGCAGATACCATTTGCCCCACCACCACCAACATACATCCTCAACCAGGCTCGGTACCTAGGAATTCAGTTGCAGACTCTAACACCCCTCACTCTGCCCCCAAATTCTCAGCTCCTCCACTGTGGGCTGGGTGAAATAGGTCCACAGGCTGGATCTCGCCCATGAGCTCTATCCATCATACCTCTGGTTTATATCATGGGCAAACTGTGTTCCACTTATGCTTCAGACCCACTTCGAAGCTGTGTAGATGCAAGGCTGTGGTAAATGACACCCTCTAAATTTAAAAACTACCCCAATAAGTCATTCAAGACACTGATTAAGTTCCTCTCCCCCAGTGAAATTAGTAAGATTTTTGTAGTTGACACAAAAGGAGACAGGACCAGGCCCTGAGAATCTGCTGGAAAGAAAAGAATCTGAAATATATGATATTGCTCCCCAAATAACTTGGTAAAAAGCATCAGTCCAGGTGCCACAATTAGCTACAGGGATGGGGAAGAAGGAAGGAGCGCACTGCCACAGAATACTATTGAGCCCAAGAGCTTAGCAGATTTCAACAAACAGTAGGATGTTAATATGGATATCAATAGCAAAGATTATTTTTAAAAGGAATTCAGAAGGGATACAAATATCCATGTTGCGGGCCACTCACTGATCTTTAGTCAATGGAGGCTACAACAACCTTTCCCTAGAGCCATGTTTTTATTCCATACATACAGACTGAGGTGTTTCTCACCCTTTCCTCTGAAGTACTTAGCACTGGACACATTCAGAAACAAGATAGTGGACCAAGGGTCTGATATAGCAAAATAATTTATTTAACCCCCTACTTTGGGGCAGAAGGGAGTTAGAATGAGACTGGAGATAAATCTTCATTACTAAGTGCTCAGTCTCCCAGTGACTTCTACAAATGTGATACTGCATTGGGCCACTTTTTTTTTTAATCACATACCCATCACCTCTTGGTCCATGTCGAATTAAAGGTTGACTGAGACAAGGGTATAATGGTTTGCAAGTCCTGGGTGCATCTACACATGTACCCCACTGCGCAGTCATTTTAGCAGTTGGTACTGTTCAGTCCCCGCAGCATGCAGGTCGTTACCGACCTTGCTGCAAGATGGCAATGAGCAGCCATTAAGGCTTCCAATTGATTTCCACAATAGTTCCTCTGCTTCATCTGCCCCCAGAGCAAGGTTGCAATTCACCAAAGGACAGCAGTACAAGAATTAAATTGCATTTGAGATTGTGTCACTAAGTGAGTTTAGGGTGGCAAAAATGAATTGTTCCAGAGGGAGGGCAGAAAGTATGTAAATTGCTCTCGAGCCATCTCCTTTCACTTAAAAACCTGGTTAAATACGGTATGGATTTACTAAGGGGGAAGGGAAGTAAGACATGAGGCATTTGGTTTTCAGCTCTTTATCAATGACCAAACACTGAGATTTAGTAAAATTATTCATGACAACTTTTTTCTAGCTGAAGGAACAGGAGTTACTATAAACCACATTCATTCATCACCTCCTAAAAGACCTCCTTATGAGTGAGGATATAGCAGTCATGATTGCATTAAACTACTGTATATCTTTCTTGATCTATAGACATTTAGGTTGCTGACTGAGATTGTAGATTTGGGGTCATTTTCTTTCCTCTTCTTTCATATTTTGTTAAGAAGAGAGCAGATAAAATGCATCTAAGGGGTCGCATCTACATGAGATGCTATGTGACGCTGCTGCTACTGTGCAGTAGCAACGACTGCTCTCTTGTGCAGTAGTGACAGCGTCACGGTTAGTGACCGCCAACACTACGTCACCATAGCTCGTTGCTACTGCAATATGTAGTATTTAATCAGGTTTCTAGGTAAAAGGAGATGGCTAGACAGTGATTTACATACCTTCTGCCCTCCCTCTGGAACAATTCTTTTTTGCTGCCCTAAACTCACTAGTGACGCAATTTCAAGTGCATTCCAATTCTTGCACCTCTGTCCTTTAGTGAATTGCACCCTTGCTCTGGGGGCAGATGACGCAAGGGAACTGTTGCTGAAGTTAATCAGAAGCCTCAATGGCCACTTCCCCACAAGCAGAAACATGTGTTTTCCCAGGGACAAAAAGCAGCGGCACATACTTATGCCACTGCCAGTTGTCCCCAGGCCCACCTCTGCAAGCGCGCTCTCATGCGCAACAAAATGGCCTGGGTGGGATAAGGAAGGCTAGGACCAGCACCTCTGCTGGCCCCAGCAGCCTTATCTGGGATCCTGGGAGCCTCCTGGGGCAGCAGCAGAGGCGATCTGGCTGCTGGGAACCTGGCCCGCAGCTAGAACAGGGCTCTGGCTTGCCAGGCTCCGGTTTCTGGCAGCGCACACCACAGCCATGCGTACCACGCTACTTTTTTTGGCACAGTTATTTTAGATGCTGGGATTTCCAAGTGTCCAATTTTGCCACCAGGTTGCAAATATGCAGCATGGTAAACAGATTAACGTGCACTGTGGCATTTTGTGGCACCTCAAAAGGCTTTGAGGAGCTGCA
>NW_005841924.1:192046-197848 GCF_000455745.1 Alligator sinensis
CTTCCCTGCTTGTGGGGATGCAGCCAATGGGTCCAACTTCCTCCACATCGAAGGAGCATTTCATTCTCTTCCTCTACAGAGTGGAAGGGGGCACAACTTTCTCCCCCAGCACTACCTACTGGTGACAGGTGAGGGCAACTAGAGCAAACTGGAGCCTTCTGCCTTTGAAGCCAACAAGAGTCGAGTGAGTGACACATGCACATGCCCTGCCTGTCTTAACCACTGCTTTATCTCCACTGTTTAGAAAAAGTCTCTCCAAGGTACTGATAACAGGTATGTGACAACCTGCTGGGGTGAGAATGTCCCAGGTTAATCTGGGATCAGTCCATCTTATCTAGAGGCAGTGCCTTGGGAAAGTTAATGTTCTGCTGTTAGATTTCTCAGCCTGCACTGGGTGGGGTAGTAGGACGGGGAAAGGTGGACATGAACTCCTTTCTTTCCAAATTCTGTCGGCTCTAATGGACAGGCACTGAACAAGACATTTTGTAGGGTACTGAGCTGCCAGAAATGCTGTGTAGCATCTTCCCTAGGCCTTCAGTTTGCTTTGGAAAGAGCTGGGGAAATGATCAGAGAAATTATCAGAGAGCTAGGGGAAGCGATCAGAGAGCTGGGGAATCAAACAAGGAGCTAGATATCAATATCAGAGAGCAGTCCTTCCCCCCTCTTCCTCCTCTCTCTCCTTAGTTTCTGTTTAGCTGCAGCAAGCCCGGCTCAAAACATTTCAAAACTTTTGAAACATTTTGAGTGCCCTCGTTTTGTTTCGAAGCTGTTTGAAAGCCTTTGTTTCATTTCAATTTTGCTGTCCCGAGCTCAAAACGCATCAAAACAGCTTCAAAACGAAACACCCATCGAAATTTTGCACAGCCCTACCTAGTTTTTAGCCTTAAGGCATGACTGCTCCAAACTCAAGCTAGTACTGACACAGAGCAATGTTTGTGGAGACCACCACGTAAGGGGTAACAGGGCCCTTGCGCTGACATGACTTTAATCTACATCCACCACATTCCAAAGGGATTTCTCCCAGGTTGATCACTCTTGGTTTATAGATCCCCTTTGTTCACTCTATTCTTTTCCTTCTGCCCTCACTACCTGTTGGAAAGGGGGTTGTTTTTTTTCCCCCTTATTAGGTGGCAAGGATGGATGTCATCCACTTAGTAGTGCCCCCCCACCCCAAATACTGCTGAGCCACTCTTCCTTGATTTTCCCAATCCTGCAAAATATATGCACTGTACACGTGAGGTGTGCACAAGCTCTGCACTCTCCTGGCTCCAAAAGTAGAAACAATAACCAATCAGTCCCATGCAGGATACATTAGCATGTGAAAGCCTTCATTGTGACACTAATGAGAACAGACTGGCTCATGCCATGAAAAGGAGATGGGACCTGGTCTGGAGCCAGTTAATTCAGCAGCATCAAACTGCGAGTGAGGGCTGTTTTTTACCTGGCTGTGGGTAAGAATGCAAGAAAAAAAAAATCACCTTTTGGTTTTTTTCTCCCAGCCACTGTGACATGCTCATGCTGCTATAAGCTGCTCCATACAGTATATGCATACAGCTCATAAAGAGCTGATTTTCTTTATGGGAACCGGCACTGGAAGAGCGACCCTCGAAACAGTTTTTGTTTGTTTGTTTGTTTGTTTAAAAATAGATGCAGATACCTGGACCTCCAAAGAGTCCTTTTGAAAGCCAGCAAATGGGAGGGGGGAGCTGGGGAACGAGTCCCTTATGCTGAAGTGCTTGGGAAGCCAGGTACGGAGCGGAGCTAGTTTGAAGAATGAGCTCCTCACCAAGGATCTGCATGGATGAGGAGCAGGTCCTGGCGAGAGATGCCAGCGGGGCCCGGCTCTGCGAGGAAAACTTTCTCCTGATGCTTTGAGCTGGGGAGCGGGGCATGGCGTCCCCTCCCGTCCCGTCCCGTCCCATCCGGTCCAGGCACAGCGAGCTGCAATGGCAACGCAGCGGAGCATCCCCATGTGCCCAAGGGAAAGGCTCTGCCTAGTTGCAACGAAGCTCACCTTCAAGCCTCCACCTGCTCCAAGGAGCAACTAAGCCGTTTGCAGCTCTTTGTTCAGACACTCCCCCCCTTCCCACTTCTTTTAAGGCCCGCCTGCCAAGGCGGGGGGGAAGCAAGCGAGAGAGTGAATCCCCTGAAGGAAAAGCAGGCAGGCGCGCAGTGACCAATCCTTGCCGGCTGGCGCGCAGGAGGCTCCTCCCCGCCTCCCCCGTATTTGCATAAAAGCACCCGGCGACTCCCGCTCGCGCAGCACCCGGTGCCCCGGCAGAGCCCGGCCTCTTGCATGCGGGCAGCGGGCGCTGGGAGCGTCCCCGGTCTCCCCCGTGCTCCTTCTCAAACCCCGGGGCTCGCTTAGGAGAGCTTTCCTCCTCCTCCTCCTCCTCCTCCTTTTTTTTTTTGCCGCCCCCTCCTCGGTCCCGAGCGCGAGGCACCCGAGATGCAGCAGGGACACCGCGCCCTGGTCCTGCTCTTCCTCGCCTCGCAGTGCGTGGCGCCGGGCGCGGGGCTCTTCCCCTTCGAGGAGCCCGACTTCTCCTACAAGCGCTCCAACTGCAAGCCCATCCCCTCCTCCCTGCTGCTCTGCCGCGGCATCGAGTACCAGAACATGCGGCTGCCCAACCTGCTGGGGCACGAGAGCCTGCAGGAGGTGCTGGAGCAGGCGAGCACGTGGATCCCGCTGGTGCAGAAGCAGTGCCACTCCGACACGCGCAAGTTCCTGTGCTCGCTCTTCGCGCCCGTCTGCATCGACGACCTGGACGAGATCATCCAGCCCTGCCGCTCGCTGTGCGAGAAGGTGAAGGACAGCTGCGCCCCGGTCATGTCCGCCTTCGGCTTCCCCTGGCCCGACATGCTGGACTGCACCCGCTTCCCCCCCGACAACGACCTGTGCATCCCCCTGGGCAGCAGCGACCACATCCTCCCCGCCACCCGCGAAGGTAAGACAGCCGAGCCCCCGCCAGCAGCTTGGACATCTGCCCGCATGCCACCGATCCGCCCTTTGCCGGCCACGCCTTTAACCCGGGTGAAAGCCTGCGGGGCGCTGCACCGGGGTGATGCCCCCCTTGCTTCCAGCGCGGGGAATCTGCCTGGTGCAGCTCTCCCAAGAACAAATGATTTTTTTTTTTAATAGAGTTGCTAGAGTGTGAAATCCTTTGGGAGAGCTTCACCTGGGCGATTTCCCTTGTTGTTTCCAGTGGGGGAAATCACCCTAGTGCTGCTCTCCACGCCTCTTCTCCCCCCCCCCCCCCAAAAATACTTTTTTATAGGGTTGCTAGAGTGAAATCCTTTGGAGAGCTACACCAGGGTGATTTCCCCCCTCCTTGTTTCCAGTGGGGGAAATCGCCCTGGTGCAACTCTCCCAAGAAAAAACAATACCTTTTTTTTTTTTTATAGGGTTGCTAGAGTGCGAAATCCTTCACAGCACTACACCAGGGTGATCGCCCCTGTTGTTTCCAGTAGGAGCAAGCACCCTGATGCAGCTCCCCCCCCACCCCCGCGCAAAAAAAAAAAACAAAACAAAAAACAAAAAACCAATATTTCTTTGATAGGGTTGCTAGAGAGAACTGAAAAGTAGCAGGACCTTTGAGGAGAAGCTGGCTTGCTGATGAAGAAACGCAGGGAAAGCACATAACTCCACAGTATTTTTTTTTTTAGAACTACTTCAGGGAGGCATCTTCCAGGTCTAGCCAGCATCAGCATCTATTTTGGGTCTGTTTTTCATTAGCAGGAGAAGATCATGCAATAAACCAAGACTTTACCGAGGGAGGTAAAGGGGGGGTGGGGGAAGTCACTCTAGAGAGAATGGAAACCTTGTGCGCTTTTGATATTTCTATCCCAAAACAAAAACAGTGTGCTTGCCTTGATTTGTGCTCCCCCTGGGAGGGAAAGAGGGACTTCTTCGCTCACCCCTTGTAGGGCTTTCAGGAGAAACCCCTCTTCAGTCTCCTTTTTCTTTGTAAGAGGACCTGCAATTAATAGTTAAGTTTAGGATGATGCTGTGTGGTTTTTCCAGTCCTCTTTAGATGAGAGGGTTAATTCATTGGAAATGTTTTGCATCTTAAAACATTTGCCTTAACCCAAAGAGTAAACAAAATCAACTCGGCCTAGAAAGGCTTTATTCCTATAACATTTAATTACAACATAGTTGCTTTTGTAATTGTACTTTGCTGCTTTCACTCCTATTTCACATGTCTTCTCATTCCTTTGCAAAAGGAAAAAGTACTTTAATCCATGATCTGACCTGTGGTATTTCCAAATTTAAGATAGCGTGCGTGCGCACACACACTTTACATCCCCTGTATAAATGCATGATTCCTTCATGGTTTAAATGAAAACCTCGCTCATAATTTTAAAAGTTTCTTTAGCTATATTTTAAAGAATATCTCTGCATGCTCAGTTCTGGTCTCATTTAAGAACTTCAGGTTAAGTCAGAAGTAATGGCTAGCTGTGTGGGGCTTTTTTGTTTTGTTTTTAATAGGCGCATATTAGTTGGTAGAAAAAGACCTCAATACACTTCTGTGTTCTGAAACGCCACCTGCTGTTCTCTTTTAATCAAATCTGAAAAAGCTTATTTCTTATATTTCCAGTACCAAAGGTATGTGATGCCTGCAAAAACAAAAGTGAGGATGACAATGACATTGTGGAAAACCTCTGCAAAAATGACTTTGGTAAGTAAGTGGAACCCGCACACTCTGATTAGAGGTCCAAGTCTTAGGGTCTGATTTATACTGCAATGATGGGGTAAAACTCCCTTTGGAGTCAATGGAAGATTTGCCCAGTTGAGGACTACAATCGGGATGTAGCTTCATTTGCAAATCCGAATGAACTCAGTCGTTCCATAATATGGTATTTGAATCATTCACTCATGCTGTGCAAAATCCTAGTGCTCAGAGTGAAGTGTTTGTTTTAACATCCTTTCAAAGTCCAATTTCCATTTACAATTTCCTCCTTTCCTTAAACAAAGCTAAACATCTACACCATTTTTTTTTTTTTTTTTTTTTTTTTTTTAATGTGGTGATCTTGGGCAAGAGGAGTAGGAAGTATATTGAAAAGGTGAGGTGCGTTTTAAAATACTGCCCAGGAAAAACAGAGCCAAGCCTTCCAAAGGAGAGAGAGAGAGATCCACAGAACACATTACCTGATAAATATTAGCTGAAACTGTCTCTGCAGATTGTGAATTATGCTCTCTATATGGCTTAACAGAAAAGGTGACATGTAGTACGCCCCGTGTATGTACATAACACACAGATCTGGAGTGTAAAAAGGACAGAAAAGCCCCTTGAACACGTACTAATTGGATAATGTGCCACTTGCCTATTTCAAGAAAAGGAAACAAAACAAAAAAAACAAAAAACCAACCCCATAATAGTAAGTCAATCTTTATACCTGCAGATGGATTTGTAGCGCAAACAGCTAGGTTAATTGGAACAGGTCCTAAGTAACAAAGTAATTACTGTGGGACACAGCACCTAACTAGCCTTGGACTGGCAAATAATATTTGGGCAAACTCTTTTATAGCTAAACATGTTATGTAGGTTCTCAACGAGCCTTGTATTTCTCCCTCCTAGTTATTTTACCAAATCAAATGCAGCTGTAAAACCAATTCTCTTTCCATGTGATCTATTCTTTCAGAAACAATACATATGAAATACCATTTCCTTACAGGTTTGCCTAAAACTCCTCTCCAGCCTAATAAATTGAAGTTTAAAGTTTTCAGCCACAGAAGAGATCAGATTTCAAATTAGACTGAGGCTCTGTCCCCTCCCTTTCAAATCCTAGAGTTTCAGCAGG
>NW_005841924.1:197879-208047 GCF_000455745.1 Alligator sinensis
GTGCCAGGTTACAACTTAACACATATTTAATGTACAAAATGTGCCCTCTCTGGGTTTGCAAATGCTGGAGAAAAGGAGGGGGAAAAACCCTAAAGTTGATTCAAACTGAAATGACTCGCATGCCCTTTGTGGCTTTAGAAATGGAGCCACCTGCTGCCCATTCAGTCAGCCCCTGACAGTTTAATTAGCAATAGAAGACCTCCCTCCCCAGGTCTTCTTTATGTACACTAATGGGAAAAAAAACCTCTCAATCTCTCTCTTTCTCTCTCCCATCCCATCACTCCCCCTCCCCTTCCCCCTATTAGCCCTGAAGATAAAAGTGAAGGAGATCGCCTACATCAATGGAGACACCAAGATCACCCCTGAAACAAAGAGCAAGACCATCTACAAGCTGAATGGGCTGACAGAAAGGGATCTGAGGAAGATAGTACTCTGGCTCAAAGGTGGCCTCCAGTGTACCTGTGATGAGATGGATGACATAAGCGTACCCTACTTAGTGATGGGACAAAAGCAGGCTGGGGAGCTGGTTATCACCTCACTGAAGCGGTGGCAGAAAGGGCAGCGGGCTTTTAAGCGGTTCTCCCGCAGCATCCGCAAACTGCAATGTTAGTCACTTTCACTTTAGTCCCTTCCACCAGCTGCCCCCAGTCCCAAGCTCTCCGGGCCTCTCGCACCTTCTCGCTTCAGCCTTTCTGAACCTCAAGATATAGCAGGCACGGGAGACAATGGCTGTTTGTTTGGGGGGAGGAAAAAAAAAAAAGGTGGGAAAACCTACTCAAATTTTGTAAATATATTAAAAAGTGTAATAAAAATCGTGAATATTTTTGTGAAGTATTAAAATATCTTGCTTCAAGCTTTTTCTTTTTTTGTCATCCTAGGAAAGCTGGTCAATTTTATATTGCTACATTTCTCTATAGATGTGTGTACATTAGAGTATAATGTGAAATAGTGACTAAAGGCACAGCATGATGGCAGCTGACCACTCTGCCTTGTGTTGGCCTTGCACATTGGGTCTGATTTTATTCTGAAATGGCATACCATCTAGTTTAATGCTATAACAGATGTTATAATGACTGCATGTGGTACCTATGCATAAATAACAGCATATTAATCACTTTCCTATTTCTTTTCTACAAACCTGAGCCCTCTCCAAAAAGGACCAGTTTTGTCACCAACTCATCTAAATGCAGCATTTTTTTTTTTCTTTTTACTCTGCAAATTAAATCATTTGTAGCCAAACTGTAATATACCTAGTGGTTAACCTGAAAGAGTTGTAAAATATTGCTTTACTCAACCTTGTAAATACTCCAGATAAATGTTATATTCTTGTATATAAACTTTACATCATGGTTTACCTTTTGTCTTTTATTTGTTTTGAGGTAGGTAGATCTTTACAAAGTTTAAAAATCTGAGAGAATCAGAAAGAAAGAACCACCACAACTAATACAGCAAAACTTGCTCCAAGTGTCCCACCCCTCATTAGATGAAAAACTGCTTTAAAAGATCCCAGTAGTGGTAGTCTTACTTCACTAAAAATCAGTTGGATCCCAGGCAAACTTAAAGATCCACCCATGATACTGTAGGATTGGGGACTTCATTGACCCAATTTTCAGCATGTTTCTTTTCAATCTCTTCACAGCAACCTATTTTCTGCTGCTCCTTTGGGTGGTGACTGTTCTGCCTCAGAAGACTTTGCTCTTTATAAAGGCAAAGTGACAATGACTCACTTAGTTCAAATGAAACCTATTTTGACAGTGTTACACAGATACTACAGCAACACTGTAGTCCATGTGTGAACTACCTGAAAACTTCAGAACAGGTAATGGTGAATAATAATTAAAATAGTAAAACAAGATATATTTCTGAAAATGAAGTGATAGATGTGAGCATTTCTATTTAGCTATAAAATAAATGATCATGTAGATCACCTAAGAGCTTAACAGAGAGAATGCAGCTTAGTAGCCATTCTCAAATATTTAAGAGAAATGTTTTATTAAGTGTATCTTTAGATAACACAAATACTGATCTTGTGTTATATTAGGACACGTAGGTACAATATTCTGGGTTTTTGTGTAAATGAAAACTGAGTAAGCAACCACATTACTTTCTGACATTCAGAGGCCGCATCTACACAAGATGCTGACTGCAAAGTCATCATTGCACAATCATTTAGTACTTGTTTGTACAAGTACTAAATGACTGCGTAGTAACTGTAGTTACTGTGCAGTAGCTTGTTACTACTATCGGGTACTGTTGCATCGTACTTCCTGCCTCGCTATGCTACTGCACAGTAGTCATGAGCTACTGTGCAGTCAGCGTCTTATGTAGATGTGCCAGAGGGATTTTTTTTCTTTCACCATTTAAGGTTAGGATTATAAGATCTAGTCCATAGACTTTGTTATGAAAAATAGATCAGATCTGTGGACCCTAACAGCAAGGCAGAACTGTCCTTTATTGCTTTGAAATCACTCCAAGCCAAGCAGCTTGCACCAGAACCCCTTGAAGGTACATTCCCACAAGAAAATATTTGAGGCAGATAAATTGCTGAAATTCTCTTATGACTTCCACTCCAAATGTACATGATTTTTCATTAAGTAAATTCAAACCTTTCTGTATTATAACACTATACAGTAACAATGATGTGGTGATCACTTTACAAAGTCACTAAAATTCAGATAACACACAGCTGTACCTTTGTAACATATGGCAACACAACAGTTCCTAAACTGGCTTGTGCTTAGATAAAAACAGCTAGCTGAACCTGAGAGGTAGGAGGTTTTGCTAACCAGCAGAGGAAGACTCTGAGATGATTTTAGCCATGGTGTCTCCAGTGACTGAAGATGTACAACCCCAAATATTCAATTCAGGCTGTCCATTAAAAGTACTTGGTTTTCTGCCAATGCAAAAAACTCATATACCAGCCATAAAATTATCTTAGCCATGTTCTTGAAGGCAATCACACAGAGTTCAATAAGAGCACAAGAGTCACTTGTGTGGACAAGCCAAAGTAAGCCCAGGTCTTCCCTACAACCTTTTGCTGGAACAGCTGTATTGATCAAACATGTAATAGGATGGGATCTACAATCAAAACTTTTCTCTGTCAGCAAAAAATCTGTTATGTGGACCCAGTTATACTGATAAAGTTTGGTTTGTGCCAAATTTGATGGGGACTGAAATAAGCCATTATAGCAAAAGTACAGTATAAGCTATGTATACATTAGGAGCACTTTTATCAGTGTAGTATAAGGATACATCACTAGTGGCAGTCTTCCAGAAGTCTCAGCCAATGAAATTATTCAGCCAGGGGTGCACTGTGGTGGCAGTGGAATTGTTTATATAAATACGTAAGCCAAACTTAGACCAGCATCAAAAATATGTCATTTGATTCTTTTTTCCCCTGATTAATTCATGCATCATGACATTTTAATGACACATTAATATACCAGTATCACTCACCCTACTGAAAGGAAAGGTCCTGTCAGTATTTGTACTATACATTTGGAGTCCAGCCATTGCAAATTCAATTTAATTGAAAATTAACTTTAAAAAGTTGCAATCTTGGAACCACCTTTTCCCCCTGACATGTTTTAAGAAACCCACTCCACCATTTTTTTTCCTTTCAGGAAACCATCTTGTCTGACAATAAATGGAATTCTTTAATTATACCAGAAGCAGGGATTTTTTATGTTATCTTTCATTGGATCAACTGTAGACTTGGGAAAGCTGTTGGACAAGTGTTTGGCTATCAAGTTCCTGAGGTACCCAAGGAAGGACACATGATGCCTGAAAGCTTGTCCAGCAGCTACCCCAACTATACAGTTGGTACAATAAGACATATCACAAAAAATACCCCCTGCCTCAGATATATTGAAATTGCCTTTTGTACGCTTCCTGGACCATCACAGCTACAACACTGCAAATCCTACTATAGTGCTGAGAGTACCAGGCAGGAGACAAACAAATGAGTAGCTGAAGGTTATGCAGACCTGTGACTTTGGATCAGGGTTGGAGAATGTTCATTAGTTTAGACTTAGCTTTCTTTCCTGATTCATATGGTTGCTACTTTAACTAACAGGGTTACTTGTAAATGATTTAAAAAATGATTCACTCAGGTTATCTGGGCAAGAGAAAGCTGCTGGCTCTCTTCTTGTGGCCTCTGGACAGGGCAGCAAAATTATTTCCTATACAGAATATGGCATGGCCAGCTGTTGCTTCTGTGACTTGTTTCTGTCACCTGCTAGTATCAGGCTGACTATACTAGCTTTGCATGCTTGTGATGTTGCTTTCTGTTAACTAGTGCAAAAAAAAAGGGGTTGGGGGTATAAGGGAATTTTTATTAGTAACACAACAAGAAATCCCTCATATCTACTGGTAAAGGCACTTGTGCTTGGAACGAGGTTCATATTTCTAGTCCCCAGGTATGTGCAAGTACATACTACCTAGAAACAAATGTAACCATTATCCCCATTTTATAGGGTAAAAAATTATAAAGTGGCTAACTAGTTTAATAAAGGTCAGACAGCAAGTCTATCATAGTCCAGGAAGAAAATACAATCAGACAACTAGCCCCTTGTTCAAACTACTTGACAAAATTAATAATAAAAAACAAAAGTTGGAAAGGGAGAAAACTCATGTAATGAGACCTAACAATAATGCTTGAACCCACAGAAAAACTCTCTTAAGAAGTCATAAAGTACAATTGTACACCCTAAATGTACAATAAGCCAAAATGACTTATTGCATTAATGATAATTACAGTAAGATGACTACACAAAGATTGAGATGATTAAAATACCATAAACATTAATCCTTTTGGGTTCTTTTCCAACTATCAATTTTAGTGCTAAAACCACCAGAGTATATCCTGGTTGCATACACCAGTTTCCATTATAAGGAACACCATATATAGCCACATTATGGTTCACAGATTTAGGAATGAGGGTAGGGAAGCAGCAACATAATTGAAACCCAACACAAATAGTTTGATTATGCAGGAAATAAATTCCAAAACCAAAGCACAAAAGCCAGAAGTTTCTCCACAGTTAGGCATGGGACTTCCCACACTGAGTCACTGTGGGGTGACACTTTATTGTTCTCTGTCATTATTTGTTAGACTCAGGTAAGGGAGAATTAATCCTTTACAGGCAGTTTATCTGCTTTTGAGAGTTTGCTTAGGATCCCTAACATATAAGTGGTCTTTTTGTTATGTGGATTTTAAACCACATGTCAGGATGAATCACATTTTGTTGTAGGGCTATGAAGACTCCCATCACTAGGCGCACACAGAACTATCAATCATTTCTATTTACATTGAAGCACAAATCTGAATTTACTTAAACTAAGTTACACTATTTGTCAGGACTTTCTCTAAGTAAAACAACAGTTGTTTAAGATATAGCTCAAGATGTGATGGGTAGAAAAAAAGTTTTGAATCATAGAAATAGAGGAACCTGAAATTCTGACAAAACAAGAAAATAAAAAAATTATATAAGAAGTAGGGTTTTCTTCTTCATCATCAATGTCAATGGAAGAGAATATTAACTCTGACAGTCCTGCCTAGCCTCCCTGTTCCTTTCAAATGCCAAATACACTAACATTGCACCAATTTCCAATACTTTGACTCACCTTGATAGCCATATATTCCGCAATAATCTCAGTGATGTCAACTCATCTCTTATGGAGTATGGATTTTCTAAAGTCCCTAAGTGACCAAATTCCATTTAAAAGAAGTGACACAATAAAAGCATTCACAACACCATGCATTTTAGCAGAAACGTATATTGACTTTCAACACAGGGTAGATTAATGTTGCAGCTAGCTGGTAGATTGAAATGAAGTGGGATATATATGAAAGCTTCAGAAAGTGCTGGTTTCACAAAATGTTTATGATATAACTGAAATTTCCCTGTTTCCCCAATTATATAAAATGCTTATTGTGGAAAGCATAGGAGATAGCTGTATTATTTTTATGAACATTGTAATCACCACTGAATATGAAGATGCCTACTACATGAACGCAAAGAGTTAACTTAGTCACAAGGGGTTTATCCATCTGCAGGAATTCAGACAATGGCTGCAGACAGTCCAATCCCTGATATTTAACAAACAATACAACGATGTAGAGTTGGTGTTTTGTCTAAGCCCAAGGGGAAGCACAACCACCCCCAGTGTAGGACAGTACCACGGCCCAAACAGAACAATGGAGACTACTAGCCAAAGACTATTGACTTGCTAATGATGCTGATCTGCTGTCACGCACACAAGGGTCAGAGAAAGGAAAAGCCCAAGGAGGAAGACAGGAAGAGACAAAGGTGTTGGAAATCTGTTATTAAAAGGAGAGATCAGCAAGGAGAGACTGGGTTGGACCAGAAACAGAAGACAAAACTGAACAGCTGCATAGCACATGCTGAAAGATCCTGGACTTCCTGAAAGACACCCAAAGCACTCTCAGGAGTGGGGAGGAAACCAAGACATTGGGCTCATCTACACATCTTCATAGCGATGTGCTACGGTGACATAGTGATCACGTGAGTCTACATGTGACTGGCAGCTACTTTACCATAGCGGCACACTCCCCCATTTTAGTGCACTGCTACATGAAGTAGAGGCAAAAACTAACCATAAGCTGCACACACGGCACAGTATGGCCGGTTATCACGCTGTGTTTTAGTACTTCCAAAATGAAGTATTAAAGCACAGAGCAGTAACAATGTCACTGTAGATGCCCCCAGTGTCTTGCATGCAGGTATTTATTTTTCTATAGTCCTTTGTGATCTGTCTAGGGGCAAAGTATGTGTGGTTCAGAAATTTTTCAGCAAAGTGTGTGCATCCTTTGCTTGAACTGTCACATCATCTTTCAAGATACCCATGAAATGAAGAGCTGCTGAGGGGACTTAGATAGTGAGGATTCTTATAGGGTTAGTACTAGCCCTGAAGCCTTCTGCAACCCAAGAAATGGCATCAGTATTGGCGTGTGGCTGCAAGGACAGATGTAGAGCCTGTATCTGGATGCTGCCCAGACCTACTAAGCTTAAAGAACACATGAGAATAAAAGGCAAGATCTCATACAGCTGTTCGGTAACCATTCATGTAGGGGAGCTTAGCCAGGGATGTAACACTTTTAAAGAGAGGTGAAAAAATAGTGTTCAGAATTAGAGGTTTCTTGGCCAGAACAGATAGATAACAGCAGTACCAAGGTAGATGCTCACAGTAGGTGTCTCATCGCTAGGTTGTGGGGTAGCAGGTAATACTGGTTTTTTGTAGCAAATGACTACCCTGGAATACTTGTCAACACTAGGAGTGAGCAAAAGAGGCCATATTTGATTGGGATTCAGCCTGAATCAGGCACAGTGATTCATTTCACTGATTTGGATCACTGTCCCCGACTTGATTTGGCCAAATCCAAATCTGAAGATTTGATGCTGATTCAGAGAATCAGCGATTCGGCCATAGACACAACTTTAAATGTTTTTTCTACATATCTCAAGGTACCAGGTGCAGCTCATGAATGCTACGATGGTGGGGCAGATGGAGCGTCCCACAGGAGTGCAGGGGGGAACCCGCATGCTCGGCAGTGAACCTGGAATTGCATTGCAAGTACTTCCGCAATTGGCCACGCGGGGACCCCAGGTGCTCCCCCAGACCCAGGGGGCACCAGTCGCCAAGCCAGGAGGGTGCAAGAGGGGCCCCTGCATGCTCCCTAGAGGACCCAAAAGTCCTTCTGGTCCACTTGCAGTTCTGCTGCCCAGCACACTGGGGAGCCTCCCGCACTCCTGTGGGACACTCCATCCATCCCACCATCGCAGCACTCGTTAGCTGCCTGGTACCTTGAGGTATGTAGAAAAAATATTTAAAGCTGTGTCTATGTCCAAATTGTCGAATCTTTCCGAATCGATTCAGAGGGTTTCAATTTGATTCAGAGAGATTAAAGGGTCTCCTGATTCAATTCAGAGACTTGGCCACTGAATTGGGCCGAATCGAATTAGCGACCGAAGGTTCATACAGCCTTAGTGAACGCACAACACTAATGCTCGTGTAGTTTTACATCATTTTTTCCCCAGGGCTATGCTATACTGGATTCAAACAAATTACATGAGTAGAGGGCTGTTTGTTGTGTTTACATAAAAACAGCATAACATATAGTTTCATAGTTTCATAGTTTCTAGGGTCGGAAGGGACCTGGGCAGATCATTTAGTCTGACCCCCTGCCATGGCAGGAAAGAGTACTGGGGGTCAAACGACCCCAGCAAGATGGTCATCTAACCTCCTCTTAAAAACCCCCAGGGTGGGAGCCTGCACCACCTCACTTGGAAGCTGGTTCCAGACCCTAGCCGCCCTGAAGAATATCTAGAAGAATAATTAGTGTTACTATTTCAAGACATAAACCAGGAATAGCCAGTTGAGGTAATTGTTCTCAATCATATAGTGATGGAAACTGGCTAACTACAGAGCTGGTCTAGGTCTAAGCCCTCTGAAAAGGACAGCATGGGCCACATTTATAGTAAGTGATAGAGACTTGGTAGCAAAATATGTTGACACACTTGTCATGACAGGCTGGCAGGAAACATTCCTTCATGTCAATCTTTCAAAGTGCAAATGGAGGTTGACTTCCAGCCTCTACAGTTTATTTCAAAATGTCTTACCACATTTGTACTGGCAGCCAGTTCAATCCTACCCATCAATGACGAGTTTGATAATGTTTGGCATTCCCCAGTATTATGTCTTTTTAGTCTTGTCACTTAGTGGCATTACAGCTGGTGGAAAAAGGCTCGCTTATGGACCTCATGTTTGCTTGAACTGAAATGAGAGACCTATATAACCAAACACTTGGCACATTCTTAAGGTCAGTCCTGGCCTGGTACATCCTGGGAGTCTCACCTTCTGAAGCATCCGACAAAGACAGGATGCTATATTTCATATCACTTTAAATATTTGTATTTGAATTGGTGGGTCCCAAAAAGATACAACAGCAAAGGCAGCAGATATCCTTAGCTAAAATCTACAACATTTCTTAAAGAACAAGACAAGTACCTGGCACAGGAAAAAAATTAAGACCTTTTTAAGCATAAAAAGATGACCATGACCAAGGAATATTTAACTTTTTTTTATTTAGTTTTGAAAGCTTCCTCAAATAAACATGCTTTCCAGGAATAGCTCCTTTCGTGTTTAAAAAGATGAAATGGCTATGGGCATCAACAATGATCTTAGACAGAGGTTACCATGAAAATGCTTGTTTGTCAAATTTTCATCTTGTGGGAAACTTTTACCTTAGGACTGGGTGAATTTTCTCAGTGAATGGTCTGTTGTCTGAAAACACAATTGCAAGTCAACTGACAATGTTGTGAATTCAAGGCAATTGAAAATGTTTGTGAATTCAGGCTGAATTCACCAAATAGTTTTGGTCCAATAAACAGTGGAAACAGTGAAATGCATTGTTCTGACATTTCTGAAACAAACCATTTCACTGTTTCAGGTAGATCCAAGGCACTATATCCAGCCTTGGTTAGAAGTCAAAATGACAGGCAGGCTTTAGCACTGCCCACCCGGTCTTCTCCACCCCCACCTAGCCCTGATTACCAAGGTGGGCCTGGCTGCCAGCAGCCTAACTACCCCCAGATGGCCCCACTTACCCAAATGTGTGGATGTCTAAATACTAGCAGCTGACCCCACATTATTCCTTGGGCTAATCAGAGCACAGATGCCTCCCTGGATAGTGCCTCTATACCTAGTTCCTCTATGCAGGCCAGGTTCAATTGCCAGCTCCTGACTCCAGAACAGATCCTTGTTTCCTGACCTTGCCTGCTCATGACTCCAGTGCCAAGCCCCAATTATCCACATCCTCATTGTCCCCTGACAGCCCCCCAGCTATAGGGACCCCCAGCTTTAGGTTTAAGATCCCCCATCTGCTCAATTCAGAAGAAGATTTGAACTGATCTCTTCCACTTCCTAGGACAATGCCCTAACCTCCAAACTGTAGGATACTCTGGAGTGAAAAAAATCTCAGTCTCTCTCATGTGGAGCTGTTCTACTTCACACACAAAACTTAAATATCCATTGGGAAAGTGAGAAAGAATTATTCTATAGCCCACAACCATGGAAGGTATTTAGTAAATGAGCACTGGAGTTTCAGTTCTAAACCCAAGGCATAGACAAGTATTGAAAACAAAGT
>NW_005841924.1:208057-216847 GCF_000455745.1 Alligator sinensis
CAGCAGGAGAGACAGAGAGCTCTGATTCGTACGGTCCAGTGCTGGAAAATTCTGCTGGGGAATATTCTTATCACTGGGAATTAAAAGGAAAAGCACCATAATACCTTCTTCTCAGTTTTGTGATCTAGCCCTTTGCTTATAATCAAAATGTGTGAGAATAAAACAATTTGCTTCAAGTCAAAAAGTATTTGTTTTGAATTAATTTTATTTGTGAATATGTGAATTTATTTGTGAATACGTGACTAGCCAGTTTTTGGACTGAAAATGAAAGTAGATGACCATCTGGATAAAGACATGAATATATTTTAGTCACTGAATTTAAGATAATGGATTCATTGAGATTCCATGTGAAAGTGATCAAATTAGCAGCAAGAAATCAAAGTTAATATTAACTCACAGGCACCAAGGAAGCAACATATGACAATAGTAGTAGTCATAGGACACTGATCTTACACAAATTCAGCTAATAGTAAAACAGAGCAGAGAAGTTCAAACAACAGTTTAACCAATACACTTTATAATCTTGCAGTGCTATTAGTCTGTATAATATAATAATGCTACTAAGTAATAAATCACATTGCAGCCTTAAATCTGAATCTCAGATCAACTCTTTAACTATTAAGCTCCTGATATGGGCTAGCAGCCAGATGTTTATAAACTCTTTTCAGATTACAGTTTAGTTACGGTTACAGGGTTAAACAATGTACTCTCATTTAGCCCTTCAGCTGGCTAGATTAACCATTATTTGTCACTATACTAGGCATATGCACCCTGCTGGTTGCTACTGTCCAGTGCCAAGTCATCTATTTCCCGGCTACTGCTAGGCAGGGGCTGCTCCATTCATTCTCCAGACAGCCTCCTTTCAAGTGAGCATTACAGGCTGAACAGACCTCATTGTTGGAATTCTATTTACACCACCTTTTTTTTGTTACTATGCTTGTGAAAGGAAACAACAGGAGATGGAGAGTAGATGGACTGCTAACACACCAGACCAGAAGTCAACAACCCACAGTGCTTTGAAGTTATGTGCACAGTAAACACAGAAACTATATAAATATGTACAATAACTTGGTGGTCTAAGTTCAGTTCCCTGTAGACATGTGTATCTATATCACAAAAATCACCATCATAATTGGCAGTAACTGGCAACCTTCCCATACATTTACAAAGAATTGTAGTGTAATTGTTCACCCAGTTCCCATTGATTCTAATGGGATTTGGTTGGATAAATCCCCATGTAACTCTTTGAAAATGTAGGCAGTCTCAGCACAGAGGTGAAAAATTGAACATTAAGACAGAATACGGTCCCTTCAGAGCCAAGTTAAAAATGCATTGGCAGGTCCGGTAAGAGAAACGCATCCCAGCCATGCTGGACCTAGCTGTAGGACTAAAATTTAGCTCTCTGCAAAGGATCAGTACAGGGCATACACACCTTATGGACCAAGGCCCCAATTTAGCTGTCCACTCCTTTCAACAAAGCACATAAGTATCTTTTGAACTTTGAATTGGTGTTAAAATCCCACTGGCTTCAGCAGCACTTAAACATGTGCTTTGATGCGCTGGGATAGGTGTAACAATGTGTCTAAGCGCTTGACTGAATTGGGTGTCAGGTGGTTCATATAACCAGTGCTGGCCATATGCATTGGTGTCATTTAGGGATTTCTTTTTTCAGGTTTTAGCTCAACCCCTTTCATGTACTTATTGTATACCCATCAATATACCCAATTAATGTATTACACTATAATTACTCTCTAACTCTGCTGTGGCTTTTTACCAAGGCGTGTAGCACTCCAATGGGCATTACAACCCTCCATCAGCTTCATTCAATAGATTTCTGCTCTGGTTACCTACCAGCTTGCACGTTCCTTTCCTGGGCCTTCCTTCACACAGTGCCACTATGACAGCTCCCAGCTTTTCTTCAGGTCATGCCTCTCACTTTTCTTTCCCCTATCCTGTCTCTTTTCATCATAATAGCCTGGCAACCTTTTAAAACATAGGTCTCAGATCTGCAAAGACTCTTGCATATGCAATTTTACTCCCATGAGTAATCTGATTGACCTCAGTGTGGTGCAAAATGATGCCTATGTGTTAACTTTTTCAGGGTCAAGGCCTTAAACAGAGAAAGCAAAAGTATTATATACAATTCTAAACTCAGCCTCAGCACTCCACTTGCCCCCTCGCAAACCTGTTTTATGTTCAACTCCAGCTCTGCCAAAGACACATACCCCTTGTCATCAGTGCTGCTCTTCCATTTGAACTACTTTGTACCTCCGCTTTTCTTCTCTACTGCCTCCCAACTTTTCTGCTCCTTTGGCTCTTACTGAAATCACAAAAGCTTGTGATAGAGAGTAGGGCTGTGCGAAGCCTCAGTCCCCGATTTGATTCAGCGAAGATTCAGCCCAATTCAGTGGCCAAATCTTTGAATCCACATTGAATCAGGAGACCCTTTAATCTCTCCAAATTGAATCATAAGCCTCCGAATCGATTCAGAGAGATTAGGAAAGATTCGATGATTCGGACATAGACACAGCTTTAAATGTTTTTTCTACATACCTCAAGGTACCAGGCAGCTCGTGGATGCTGCAATGGTGGGGCAGATGGAGCGTCCCACAGGAACATGGGGGGCTGCCCTGCATGCTCAGCAGCAGACCCAGAAGTGGACCAGAAGCACTTCTGGTCCATTTCTAGGTCTGCCGGAGAGCATGCAGAGGGCCCCCCTGTGCTCCTCCAGCTCAGTGACTGGTGCCTCCTGGGTCTGGGGGGTCACCCAGGGTCCCCTCACAGCCAATTGCCAAGCCGGGGGGGGTGCAGGAGGGCCCCCAGTGCACTTGGCAGCAGACCTGGAAGTGGACCAGAAGTACTTCCTGTCCACTTCTGGGTTTGCCACCGAGCACGTGGGGCCCCCCTCCCCTGCGTTCCTGTGGGATGCTGTAGCTGCCCCACCATCGCAGTGTTCATGAGCCATGCCTGGTACCTCAAGGTATGTAGAAATGTTGGCTACAAATGTCCAACTTGAGAACCTTAAAATTCTGGTTTATTAGGTGGATTGAAACACTGTAATGAAGTTAAATCATAAACCTTGGGGCTGGTCCCCACACACACACACACACACACACACACACACACACATGCACACACACAGTAGCGAGCTACAAGAGTCAGGTATACCTATCCCATGGGCGCTGGAGTCTGCCGTCAATGGCCAGTCGAGGCTTCTTTCCGCGTGGTGTTATCCTCCAGAAGGGGGCCGCCGGCTGGTCCTTCTGGCTAGACAGGTCAGGTGCTGGTCAAGTTGGAGATCAAGAGGGTGCTGCTGAGGGTCACTTTTCACTACTTTTTATCTGTCCTTGGCAGACTTTAGTGACTCCCCAGTTTTCAGGTTTGCCCAATCCGGTGGTTGTTGACCCCCGTGGGACTTCCCCCTCGGTGGCTACTGGATGGCATCTGTCAGCCCCAGGGGTCGTCCGCATGTACATACAGGTTTGGGAGTCCGTTGATGAATTTTGAATAGGGCTCTGGGAGCGGTCGATCTGGAGATATTCAGCCCAAAAGTTGGTCCCCGGCGTTGATTAATTCAGACCAGGGCTTCTAGCCCCTGAACAGTGAAGTTTAGAGAATTCCCGGTTGCTACATTGATCTATTGATTTCTTCCATTGGTTGATCTGTGGTTTCCCTAGGTGTTAATTGCTGCCTGCTACTGTGTTATGCATTCAAGCACTGATTCACTAGCTCTTTCAGGGGCCTGCCTGACACAGGGAAGCAGCAGTTTGATTCCTACCCTTGTTAACATTGTTACAATGTATAACTTACTTCTGAAACTAAACACATTTAGTTAAAAGGTGAGGAGTATAAAATATAAGCTAGAAGAGTAATGCCATGGCACACAAATAGATAAAAAATACCAAAATACAAGGGGAGATACAAAATACACACATACAAACTTTAAAACACAATTCCTTATCTTATACTGAAAGAAAGAGGAAGGAAGAAAAAGTAGAAGAAGAGAAACATATCCAAAGAGGGGAGAGCAAATGCAGGCAAGAGGAAAAGGGGGCTTTCTGCTACAGAAAAAACATTTAAAGCTGTGTCTATGGCTGAATTACTGATTCTCTGAATCAGCATTGAATCTTCAGATTTGGATTCAACCGAATCAAATTGGGGACAGTGATCCAAATCAATTAATGGAATCACTGTCCCCGATTCGGGCCGAATCTGAATACAGTTAGGGTGGCCAGAATCGGGAACCAGCTTCCTAGGGAAGTGGTCCTTGCCTCTACCTTGGGCAAATTAAAAAAGAAGTTAGATGATCACCTGTCTGGTGTCTTGTGAACCCAGGATTCATTCCTTCCTGTGACAGGGGGTCAGTCTAGATGGTCTGATCAGGTCCCTCCTGACCCTAGCTACAATGAAACTATGAAACAGTTAGGGTGGCCAGAATCGGGAACCAGCTTCCTAGGGAAGTGGTCCTTGCCTCTACCTTGGGCAAATTAAAAAAGAAGTTAGATGATCACCTGTCTGGTGTCTTGTGAACCCAGGATTCATTCCTTCCTGTGACAGGGGGTCAGTCTAGATGGTCTGATCAGGTCCCTCCTGACCCTAGCTACAATGAAACTATGAAACTATGAATCTGAATCGAACACAGCTCATTTAGCACACCCCTAATAGACAGCTCTCCCTCTCTAATATATTTAGTAAATAAATAAATAAATAAATAAAAGAGAGAGAGATCTATAGATATACATACCTATCTATCACAAGCTTTTGGGATATATTTGTGTGCATACTAATGGTGCTATCACTACATGGCACTCCAGAAAGGATCACAAGGCACCCCAAGGTAGCACAGCACCCTGGCACCCTGGTTGAGAATCAGTGGTCTGTCACAAGTGTTTGTGAGCTGAACCTCACTTCATCCGATGCTGTGTGTGCATGCATGTGTTGACAATTAGTGGTCTAGCACCAGCTTTTGTGAACTGAACCTTACTTCATCTGATGGGGAGGTGCGTGTGTGCACGTGTAAGGTACAGGCAATGATGGGTGGGGGTGGATGTGTGTGGCGTGGGAAGGGTTTTCTTTAATATACAGTGGGCATGCCTACAAGACACTTAACTGAGAAGTAGCCTAGTTTACTGTGCAGTAAGCACATACATCTACACTGTGCAGTTACTGTGCAATAATGCACATGTAGATGCGATCTAGGAGCAAATTTCCTCCTAGGTCAGCCCTGCCACTAAGGGATGAGCTTGAGGCTAGCCCCAGGACTCCGGGCTTTAATTAACATTCAATGAGCTTTAGTTAAACCACTTTTAAGCATGGGGATGCTGGTACACGAGACACTGAAGTACAGTAATTACTATGCTCCAGAAGACTTGATTAATCGAGTCTGCTCAGAATGTGCTGTAATTATAGCATGTCAGAGCAGCCTCACTGCTCGTGTATAGGTGCCCAATAATAACAATGAAGAATTGGCCTCTTCTACCAAACTTACCTTCCTGTTGGTAAATGCTAGCACAGTGATTCTCCATGGAAGTGCTGCAGCACCCAGGCATGCTGTGAAATCCTTTAAATGTGCCACACAATATTAGCACTGTTAGGTGCGCAAATACCTACACCTACAAATGATTCACAAGGTAACCCAGAAATTTCAAATAGGAATCTATAGTGTCAAAAACAATCTGGCCTTCTGTGGTCTTTCTGAGTTATTTGCAACGGAATTGCTCTGTTTTTTTCCCCATAGTCAAAAAACATGGAGTCAAATTAGCTTACGAAGTGTGGTGCCATTAAATTCAGAAAAGTTATGGAAGGGTGCCTTAAGTCTTAAAGGGTTGAGAACCACTGAGCTGGTAGGATTAGTCTCATAATATGTCTAAAGCAGTGATTCTTAACCATGCTGGACCTGCTCCCACAGCCTGAGAGCCTTGGAGCAGTATTTTCCTGGGTGTATTTGTCTTCGTGTCCAACCATATATATTTCCTTTTTCTTTCTTCTCTGACCATTCCTTTGTTTCCAGCACTTAGAAGTTAGATGCATTCCCACAGGACTGTGCAAACCCTTGTGGGTGAGAAACACTGCACTAAACTGGGCCAGCAGTATGTTTTGAACTGATACTGGGTGCATCTACACATGCACTTGACCTGAGATCAGTTTACTTGCAAGTAAACTACTTGTGAGTAAACATTCCCAGGCAGGTGCCTACACATGCAGGAACTTGGCAGCAGATTTGCTACTCTTAGCACCAAACTGCTGCCACCTCCTGCAGCCCTGCAATGGGCCCCTGTTGCCATGGGAGGGAGTTCCAGGCTCTGGCTGCATCTGGCAGCAGCCAGAAGTCCTCTTGAAAAGGCAGTCCTGCACTCTGCTCTTTGGCCATCCACTTCCCTGGCCAGGCACAGCATACACAGTGCAGGGGCAGCATGTGGCAGCTCTCTACTTGCTAACTCTGCCTTCCCGTGCCATGGCTACTCCAGCCCCTGCCTCTGGAAGTGATGACCAGCACTCCAGGCTCCTACTGACCACATGCAGCAACTGCTTGCCCCGCCCACCACACCGTCCCAGGGCTGCCGCCATTGCCATGCAGCTGCCACCTGGACCCCATCTGGCTGGCCAAACCCTGGCAGGGATGCTGATGTGCTGCTGGATGCCACCACCAGACCTCCTCACCCTCTTGGGCCTCCAGCCCTGCCACCTCTGGGCCTTGTGGAGCAGCCAGGACTGGTGGGTGCACATCATCCAGGAGACCTGGGATGACAAGCAGTGACTGGAGGCATTCAGGATGACCTGAGCCACCTTCTGGGATCTCCTCAAGCAGCTTCAGCCATACCTGGAGCGGCAGGACATTGCCATGACATTGCTGCCCAGCCTCAAATCGGGGGTTAGACATGCACAGATGGCCAGGGACCATGGTAAGTCAACCTGGCAAGCCTGCACCTAGGTGACCACCATCCCAGCCACCCACCCCTCATTGCTCTCCTGGGGCTGGCAGGCCGTTGGGTGCTGGCCACAGGCAGCCTGCCTCCTCTGCCCCATTCCTAGATTGGGACAGGCCAGGGTCCTGGCAGCACCTGTTGCTCCAGACCCTGCTCCCTCCCACCCCCACACTTTTTGTGTAGCTCAGCTACTTTTCTGTGCTGCTGCTCAGCCCATGGTCCCCGGGCTCAGGGGGCATGGGGCTCCTGGATGACTGGAATGAGGAGCTGCCCATGCCCCCGTCCTTTCTTCAGGGGGCCTCTCCAGGGAGCACCCCAGGGCCATCCACCCCCAAACTGTATGATCATCTCCCCGCAAATAATATTTTCTCCCTCCACCTATGGGCTCAAGGCAGGCTGCTGGGGGTGAACTATGGGCAGCTGGAGCTGGCCCTGGCAGCCAGAAGCTGCCTACAGTTGTGCCTGGGTGCTGGCAGGCCTAGCAGTACCCTGCTGCAGCCTGCAGCAGCTTGCAGGCCTGGATGGCATGGTCCTGGCAACCAAGCCACCATTTGAATGAGCTATAATTAAAGCAACCCTGCCACCATTTTGAAGCACAGGCATGCTGATACATGAGATGTTTCAGGCACTTTAGAGTAGATCTCAAAGCCGCTCTAATTCATTAAAATGCCGCCCCCCCTCCCCTCCCTGCAAGTCCCAGAGCATGAGTATAAACACCCATTATTATTAACATTATTTTTCCTATTGAATCAGATCCCACCATCTTTTGCAACCATTAACTAGGATACATATGTCACAGGACAATTTTTTATTGCAAGAGAAATAAAACTTTTAAATTGTGCTTAAACTTAATCCAAACCATGGAATTAATTTCCTTCGCCCATTCCACTTGTTTATGCTTTGGAATTCACTTACACCTATGCAACTGAGCTTTGGTTTTCTCACCCCTGTCAGAGGGAGTTAGTAACCACCCACCTGCACAAAACCCTTGCACTCACAAAAGGTCTAAGTGCCCTTGCAGAGGCACTTAGTTAACGTTTTCTTCAGCACAGTTGTTGCATTAATTATATGTAGCTAAGTCCATCTTTGTTAAAGGGTGTACCAAGAAAGTCATTCATAGGAATAATGTACCTAGGAAATAAATATTGTACATTGTGGTAGCTTCTTGACTACATCCATTTTTCCAGTCGACACATTGAAACACAATGTATTTAGATTAAGCAGGAAACAAGTTTAGGACTTACTCAGGGCTGTGACAAGAGAATAGTGCTTCACAGTCATGTAAAATTAAAGATTGGAAAGACCTTTTAGTTATGTTGTGTATTTTTCTTAACAAAGAATTCCCCTTCTCCCCCCGATAGTGTGCTCCCTAGAGTTGTCCAGTTTTAAATAAATGATATTTATTCACATTTGATTAGCTAGCACTTTGCACTCTACAAAGAAACAAGATTGTCTCCCTTGTCTCGGACGGCCAGAGCCAGCTCGAGTTGCGTTAGAAATTGGTTGTACGTTAGGGCGGGCTGGTGAATGGAGAGGCAGACACAACTTCTTGGTTGCAAAAAGCTTTACTCACGCCGCTTGCAATCATGACGCAGGTGGTCCGGTCATCTGAACAACCACGCGGGTTGTTCCAGCTGGCAGGGGCCCAAGCCAGTTAATCCGTCCACAATTCGAAGCCGGCAGGGAAAGGAGTACGTCTGGGATTGCGCTCGGCGACGGGAAGAAAGATCAATAGGTGATCAGTCTATCGATCGGCAGCTGCAAGTCAGATAACTTCAGAGGCACTCTGCAGCGTGCTCAAAGCTCTTCGACTTGGGCGGAAGTCGCACGGAATTTTAAACGGCCAGCGAGCCAATTACTAGCC
>NW_005841924.1:221599-232911 GCF_000455745.1 Alligator sinensis
CCATCAATATTTCTTTGATCCCCTTCTACCGCCTGGTGGTAAGTGATATGCGCCCATAGATCGTTTGCATTCTCTACGCGGCGTGTCCCGGTGCGCCAGGGGCAGCACCCGATCAGATTCATCTCCATCACCGTGCACTTAGATCCCATCCTCGTCGCCATGTTTCGGACGGACAGGGCCGACTCGAGTTGCGTTAGAAATTGGTCGTACGTTAGGGCGGGCTGGTGAATGGAGAGGCAGACACAACTTCTTGGTTGCAAAAAACTTTACTCACGCCGCTTGCAATCACGACGCAGGTGGTCCGGTCATCTGAACAACCACGCGGGTTGTTCCAGCTGGCGGGGCCCAAGCCAGTTAATCCGTCCACAATTCGAAGCCGGCGGGGAAAGGCGTACGTCTGGGATTGCGCTTGGCGATGGGAAGAAAGATCGATAGGTGATCAGTCTATTGATCGGCAGCCGCAAGTCAGATAACTTCAGAGGCACTCTGCAGCGTGCTCAAAGCTCTTCGACTTGGGCGGAAGTCGCACGGAATTTTAAACGGCCAGCAAGCCAATTACTAGCCGCCACGTGTGAATAATTTAGCACTGGCCAATAGCGGGGCACAAATTTACATTCGAATAGTGGGAACTCTTTGCACCGTGCATTTCTGTGCTGCAAAGAAAAAATGCATCCTGCCGAGGCACAAAAATCACTGGGTTGTGGCATCCCTGTGTAAATAAATTGTAATCATTACCTATCTGTCAGAGCTTCCTTGGGCACGCAAGTAATGTTTGAAAGACAGTGCATTTAGTAAGGGTTTTGCACATACATCAGATTTCCCTCATATTATTCTTCATTACTAAGAAAATCTGCATGAAAAGAGGATTTTAGTTTTCCATTCCAGTGCAACGTGCTTTACACAGTGTTACAGTGAGTTTATTTTCTACCTCTATAGCCTTCCACAAAATACTAGGATAAAATACTAGAATAAATAAGCTTGGGTTAAAAGATTCCCAAATGTGTTTCCAGTTTCACTGGTTGGCGCACATATATACAAGAGCATAGTACAATGCACCCAAATGGTTTACCATTAAGCCCAAGCATCATTCTTTTAAATAGATTAGTCCACTACTAAAATAAAATTTGTAAGCATTTTTGATCTTGAGGAGATGACATTTGAATAAAGGACCTGGCTTGGGAACTCATCATCACACTTTTTATACAGTAACAACAAAATTAAGACTTATTTATATGATAGGAGTATATTAATGAGTGATAAAAAGTTAATAGGTATGTATATTGATAGTATACATTGAGTATACAACTTTTTTTTTTTAAAGTTACTTACTTGAGGTAACAACTTTTTTTAAGTAAGTAAACCATGCAGTTCCAGATCAAATGAATCTCCAGTTGCAGCAATTCCAAGAAAGTTGTGGCTATTTTAACTTTTTTTTCAGTCATTTGTAAATGAGAGAGTGCAATTTCTGAATTCACAATTTTGTAAGGGTATACTAATATGCGCACAGAGCACAAAATAAGGTCCTTGATTTGCAACCCTTGCTGAGTTAAAGCTAAAATGACACAGCTGTCCTATCTCATTTCTGGACTCAAACCATAGATGAAAAAGCAGGGAAAACTTGCCTGAAACCCTCCTGTGAGGGGCTGTTTGGCAGAAGATGGAATGGGACACAGTTAAAGTAATTTGAGGCTCAGCTAGATGATTTTGTCATCTAGGTGATTTTGAACTTGCTAGTAGATATCTGCATCTTTAGGCACCTGAATAACTTTACAATCTGGCTCTCACTCGCTCTCTAGAATAAATGGGGACTCAGTCACCACTCCTCCTCTGGTGCAGCTATGTGCTACCTGCTTACTCAGGGCAGACTGTAAAGTACCTTCTAACCTCCTGTGTAGTTCTAATGTTCAGTTTCTTGGCACTTCAACAAGTATTCTTTGACCTTAATCCCCTAACCAGTTCTTAACATTTTGAAACTTGAGGTACCCCTCAGAAAATGCCAGCTCTTAGTTTTAACTCATTTTCTGACTATGAAATAATATTAGAGCCACTTTTCCATTGAAAAGAACTCAGAAATATCACAACAGGTCAGAAAGTTTTTGACACTCTGGATTTCTATTTGAAATCTCTGGGTTTATTTTGTCCTAGACCCCTCCAGATTCAAGTTAACTCACAGTCCCCCAGCATCCCAGGATGCTTTGCACCTCCCCTGCAAAGCCCCCTCACAGGCTGGGCAGGCTAGCCTTGGCCCAAGCTGTCTGCTCCAGCTGAGCAGGGAAGTATGCTCTAGTGCCCTCCAGTTTCTGGCCTGGGCCACTACAGACATGTAGCCGCATTTCCAGTATCAAAAGTGAATGTCTGTTCACTTGCTTAACAGTTGAATCTACACAGCTTAGACTAACCTGAGAAGATTGAATTGATTTAGTCTTGGACTTTTTGACTGTCTGCACTTAGCCATAAGGAATGATCAAAGCTTATGGAACTTCAGTATGACTAAGCATGCAATTAGCATCTGCTGTACTAAGCCATATTTTAAGTCTAGAGTATATTTTATTTACCCTTATCTTGCTCATTTTCACACCTGTCACTATATTTTAACATATATTTAAGAAAAAAAATACAGGATAATATGGTATGGCTGTTGATATATAGTATCTCCCTGAATCAGCTTTATAGTAACTGTAACAACAATTCTAACAGATATCAGCTCTTGTCTTTGGCCCCCATAGGAGTAGCAGTTGCAGTTTCAAGGTTCTGATCCTGCTCATGTTAAAAATAATAGCAAGAGCCCCTACAAGTTTCCCTCGGAAGGAAAGGGGACCCAGAGATTCCATGCAGGAACTGTGGCATATATATCTGAGTTAAACAGGTCTAAACATTGCTGTAGGATAGAGTTAGAGTAGAAAATCCTTATTAGTATTTTACATTGTCAAGCTATAATGTTTCACTTCTGTATGTTTCAGGCTGATAACTTAAGATTATCAACAGAGGAATAATGGCAAGGAAACAATGGAAGATTTTGTAAAATACTTGTCATTATAGTAGTGCCACAAGTAGTGCTCCTAATATTTGTGTAGACAGTTTCCCTTAAACTTCTATATTAAAACACAAAAGATCACTGACATTTTATTTAATTCTTACTCATGGCAGAATAACTAGTAAATAATTTAAAGAAATGTTCAGTCTGCATGTGTAAACATCTCTACAGTCAAAATACTTAGTGATTTGTTGTACTACACTGAACAGTGCAGTATTCTTCTCAATAAGTTACATAGTACTCTGTACAGTAAATAAAGTTTACCCATCTCTCCAGAAGTCAAAGATGAAGAAATCTATTCAGCCTCCACAAGAGAAGATAGAGGGGATCTGGTGGCCATCTATAAACTCACTGTGGGGAGGGGAGAGGAGACCAGCAGAAAATAGATGAGGCTCTGTTCCCCTGGGCACCACCTGGGATAACAAGGAATAACGGCCACACATTGATTGAGAGCCGGTTCAGGCTTGATATCAGGAGACATTACTTTCTAGTTAGGGCTGCCAGGCTCTGGAATGGGCTCCCAAGGGAGGTGGTGCTCTCCCCTACCTTGGGGGTCTTCAGGAGGAGGTTGGATAGATATCTGGCTGGGGTATTATGATCCCAGCACTCATTCCTGCCATGGCAGGGGTTGGACTTGATGATCCGTTCAGGTCCCTTCCGACCCTGGAAACTATGAAACATATCCTAATCAAGATTTTTACACGCATGTGCGTATGTGCGTAAGCAAAAATACTGATATATATTACACACATACATATTTGTCTATGTGCCTGGGTTCTGTAACTGGGGGGAAATGTTAATTTTTCTCAGCAGTGTCTAGAGTTTAAGGGTAGCATTTTGTTACTGGCTCATTTCCCACTTTTCTTTTCATTACAGTGGATTTTAGTTTACCCCATCAGGTTTAGCTGTGCTACATATATTAAAAAACAAAACAAAACAAGACAACACCTATTCTAAAATATCTCCTGGTGAAACTGAGCATCCTTCTCTGTTAGTGTGCCCTGTGAATAATCCAGCAGGGGGCACTCCAAGAGCAGTGCACTTGATTTCTGGAAGATGCTAAATGCATCATATTCCTGGGCCACTTCAAAATGTTTGTTGTAAGCCTGTTGTCAATAAAGTAGAAGTAGTTCTCTTACTATACCAGAGCTTGCATTTTCATTCTGTGCCAAAAACATACTCTTACAAAAGCTCCCAGTGCAACACTGGGGCATAAGCACAACTCACTAAGCAAAATTACAATTACATTTGACAGGTTGTCTCATATTTGAATGATATGCATCTCTGTTAAATTGATGTAGTATGTTTACACAGGGAAACCTGGAAGGCTGTTTTACTTTAATGAAGCAAATAGCTTTTTTAAGGATGTATGTTTGTCTTTTTTATTTATGGCTAGACAACCTTTTAGCTTTGTGGAACACAAGATAATTAAAGGGGCATATTTCACATATTTCATTTAGGAACAAACATTCCTAGGACTTTTGATGAATCTACGTTTCTGAGAAGAAAACAACCTACATGGGTATTGACAGGTATCTGTGATGCTGAGTTGGATGCAGGCCAAGAAGTCATTACTTTTCAAATGGAAAACAGTCAGCATGAATCAATAGTGCACTCTGATCCTTTCCCCTATAACTATTCTCTCTCTTCCGAAAGCGCCACATAAATGCAGACCTAGGTCCTGGCTTCCACAAAGTTGAAAATATTTGTTGTATCTAGGGTTTTAGTCTGACATGTTGCAAAAAAAGTACCAGTGGAGAGAAGTAGATTTATACTTGCATGTGTATCTGGGTTCGAGTCTGAATTGCATTAGGCTAATATTAGTATTCATGCCACATGACAACCCATACATGTCACAAAAATATTGCTCTCAAATATGTAAAAAGATCACCTCTCAAGTTTCCATCATAGAACTAAGAAGGGACTTCTTGGAACATCCAGCCCAAGTTTTGGCTAATGCAGGCAGAAATTTTGCTTATAAATCATAAAAGCAACTATCCTTGGATTCTACAAATGGGTCTCTTCCTTATTATATAAGCTGGAACACAGTTTATCTGTTAGGCTATGCAATGGGCTTAGGATTCATACTTTAGAATGAATTAGTTAATGAATTGTGCATAACAGTAATGTAAGGGGGAGAAATAAATATCATCTTTTTCATTTTATAGATGGGGAACCAATACAGAAAGCTTAAGGCCTCTTCCAGCTTTTTATTTAGCCAGGAATATATTCAAATCTGAGACCTTGAATCTTTCAAACTTTCAAAATTCAAAGCAAATTAGGGCTTCTGGCTTTAGTCTTGAATTCTCTTTGTTCAGAATTAAGCCAGGACAAATTAGAGTGGTGAAGACCTATTTGTCTCTCTTCAAATCCCTGTAGGATTGTTTCCTTTTTAGTGTTTTATCCAGCCTAGTTCTAAACAACCCATGTATGACTGTTTTTCTAGGGAGAGTATAACAGGTATCAGCCACATGAAGTTTCCCCTGGCATTCATTTCTGTTTCTCAGTTTTAATCCTATAATACCCCCCACCCCCAGTATATTATCCTTTCCTTCTATAAGGTACATATAAGTTATTATGACACATCCTGTTCTCCCTAACCTCCATTTCTATTAAGCATTGCATAGACAAGCTACATGGGGGTGGGGGGGGCAGGATTTTGCTTGTCAGTCTAGCACCTCCCACTCCCAGTCATTTTTATTCCTTTTCTGCCAGTATTAATGTTCTGTTAAAGGCTCAAGTACAGACAGTCAAAAAGCCCAAGGCTGAATTGAGTCAAATCTAAAAACTGGTTAGTCTAAGCTGTATAGATTGAACCAACAAGCAAATGAACAGGCATTCAGTTTTGATTCTGGAAACACAGCCAGATGCCTGCACTGACCCAGGCCAGAAGCTGAGGGGCACCAGAGCACATCTACATGTTCAGCTAGAGCAGACAGCTTGGGCTAAAGCTATCCCACCCACACTGCAAGGGGAGGGGAAAGGAGGGGAGGTTGCTGGAGAGGTGCAAAGCTTCCTGGGTTGCTGGGGGACTGTGAGTTAACTTGAATCTGGAGGATGCTGGGACAGAAGTTCAATATGTCTATCTGTTACATCCATCCAGGTTTATCTTAAACTTGTTTTGGTCATTTTTGAGAGCAGTTTATGTGCACTGAACTTGTTGTGTTAGAAATTTGAACCAGTTTCCAATCACTTATACCAGTTTGTGTAATTTCTGCCCCTAGTCAATGAGCTGTCAAGACAGAATCCCATACTGCAGATATGCCTCTGCCACAGTTACATGGAATGAGTGTTCTGTCCCAGCCGTGTGACTTGAAAGTATCAAGAACAACTTTGTCAACATGAACTGGCAAATTGCAGTCCATGGAGCAGTGTGTACATTTTCACCTTGAAGATCATGAAGTCCAGCCCTCTTCCCAAGGGGCAGGAAGTCAGCTAGGGTCAAAGGGCCCCAGCAAGATAAGCATCCAAGCATTTCTTGAATAAGTTCAGAGTAGGTGCCTGCACCACATCTGGAGGGAGTCTATTCCAAGGCTTGGGGGCTTGGAAAGTAAAGAAAATTTTTTCTTGTGTCCAGCCTAAAACAGTCTTGTAGGAGTTTATGACCATTGGTCCTTGTTTTTCCTTGGGGCGCTCTGGTGAACAGACAATTCTCCCAGATCCTGATGAACACCACTTGTGTACTTATAGGCAGCCACCAGGTACCACCTGAGCCTGCGCTCTTCCAGACTGTAGAGTCCCATGGCTCTCAGCCTCTCTTTATAAGGCCTATTCTCTTACCCTCTGATCATGCGCGTGGCTCTCCTTTGGACTCTTTCAAGCTTCTCGACATCCTTCTTGAATTGTGGAGCCCAGAACTGGATGCAGTACTCCAGCTGCGGCCTCACCAAGGCCGAGTACAGCAGGAGGATGACATCCTGAGATTTACTTGAGAAGCATCTATGGATGCAGGCCAGAGTTTTGTTTGATTTACCAGCTGTAACATTACATTGGTGGCTCATGTTCATCTTGTGGTCAATAATGTCCCCCAAGTCTCTTTCAGTAGTGGTGCTAGCAAATGTAACACTGCTGAGCCTGTAAGTATGCTGTGGGTTCCCCCCACCCCAGGGTGGAGTACCTTTTATTTATCAGTATTAAATGTCATCAGGTTTATATCCACCCACTTGCTAAGCTTATCCAAGTCACTCAGGATCACTAGCCTGTCCTCAGGTGTGGACACTGCCCCAAAGTTTAGTGTCATTGGCAAACGTAACCAGCGTGCTTCTGACACCAATGTCTACATCGTTGATAAAGATGTTGAAGAGAACCAGTCCAAGGACAGAGCCTTGGGGGATGCCACTGGTTACAGAGTGCCACAATGACTCGCTGCCATCGACCACTGCCTTCTGGGTCCAACCCTAGAGCCAGTTTCCCAGCCATCAGACTGCAGTGTAGCCGAGGTCACGGTTGGCCAATTTTTCCATGAGGATACATGCATGCAAAGCACCATGACCAGGAATCTGTGCATATGGAGATGGTCCTTATTCTCATTGCAAATTTGGTAGTAGCCCAGATTGTACTTGTTTAGTGGAAGCAAAGGCACTGTAGGTCATACAATGCAAGCAATCTTTTAAAAAGTTGCTGTTTCAGAGCCATAGCTGCTAGAGTCTTTTTAATCAGGAAGAAAAAGGTCTTACAGAACATGGAGGACAGGGAAGAGGAAAGTCAGATGTGACTACATTTATTGGAGCTGAATTCAGTCTTCTATAGGTTAGAAAGAGACTCAGGAAAATGTTTCAAGTTTCAGGTTGCTGTATTCTGCAGGATTGATTTAGGAATTCATGGGATTTAGTCATGAGTTTCTCATGCATCTGTAGCAGGGCTGGAGTGTTGTTGTGGCCAGGGTGGCTCAAAAAAATAAGAAAGAAGCAAGGATTTTTTTTTTGGCAATATCTTTTATTGGACCTACTAGATGTCAGCTTGAGATTGAGAGTCATCAGAATATTTACACATGCATAAACTAGAGAGGAAGTCTGGTATAGTGGTTAGGGCACCAGCGTGGGACTTCCCTCTCCTGTCACAGAATTCTTTGACATCTTGAACAAGTCAATTAACCCCAAATTTATAAGAGGACTTTGGTGCCAGGCCCCCATGGCAGAACCCAAAGCCCCAAGTTAAAACACTTAGTTGTTCCATACCAATAATGGTAGGGAGAGTAAGTCAATTTAGCATGTATTTCACCAAAGCTGTACTTGAGCCGGGAGCCCCCTAAATTAGCTTACAAATTATATTTATTATTATTTTTGTTTATGGTTTTTTTTTAATTCCCTGCCTGTCTCTGGGACTTAGTCACCTTACTCAGTACTAATGCAAGGATACCTCCTGGTCACTTAAGGATCTCAGTTGTGAATTCTCCTTTCTGTCCCTCCATTCTTTCACACAAAAAAACCCACACACAGCAAGGAAGGACACGATATCCTGCTTTTATACAGAAGTGAGAGACATTAATTTTCCTCCTCTTCATGAAGAGGATTTAATTTAAGTGCTACAACAACAATCTTCTATATTAATAAAGTTTTGGAGTGTAATTAAAGTGCTGAACCATAATTGAGAGGCAGTGGTCAAACCTTCAGCTCCAGTACTAAAAGTGCATGAGAGTCTCAGTCAATAACAACTTCTGCTGTTACTGTTTAAGTTATTTTTGTATTAGGTTATGGTGGTTCTACTTCATGCTCTGCTAAGTTGAGAAATAGTTTAGTTTCACTTCTGTAAACATCTATTTTTACAGAGCTATGAATATTACTTGTACTAGGTTTCAAATAGTAAATTGTATGAATCATTCAATCAACACTAAATAAGTTCAGAGGATATTTTGATAAAGCACCTTGTATCATTTTGATAGTAAAGCACTGTTCCCCCAGCTTGTGTCAAGTCCAGGCACACACTTCAGTTTTTAAGTTGGTCTCATCAATAGCCACATAAAAACACCTTAAACAGCAATTTTTGCAAAACACTCTGAACTAACTTTAACACAGTCCTATGAAATATTTGTTAGACAACTGCAGAAACCAATGAATAGTTTCATATACTCCAGTGATAAATTCACTTTGATCCCATCAGCTTAGACAGTTTATTTTTTAACTCTATTGAAATCAATATTGTTGCTAATAATGGCCAGTTGCTCTGAATTTATATTAATGTCATAGGCTACACAAAAGTAACCAAAACAAATACCAGAATTTTTAAATTTATGACTAGCATTATATAAAAAAGTGTAGATGTGATTTTTTTAAACCTCGTTTACTAATGAACCCAATTTATCAAATAACACAGATAACATTTGAAGATACAACCAATCCACTAAGGTATACAAAAAGACAGATATTTATCTTTCATCAGCAGTACTCCTTTAACCCAACTCAATATTCAGAGAGAGTGAATAAAATTTATAACAGCAGCAAGCACTTACAAATGGGAAACTCATTTAGAAAAAGGGGTTCTGAATGTAGTTGTTTTAATTACTTGATAAACTTGGCTAACCTACACAGGAAAATGGATTTTTCAAATTAAAAAAACAGAAAAATTCACCACTCCACTAGTTACAGATACGTTTAGAGCTTTGCATCACTAATATCTTTGGTGGAAGCTGTTATAGCTGTATGGGGTGCTCATACTGATAAAATGTCACAGCACCAGCCATGTTAACCAGCATGTTATTAGCCGGTTTTACAGCAACAGCCATGTTAACCAGCATGTTATTAGCCGGAAAACTCTATTAACTGGCATCCGAGGGATGCGGCAAAAGCGAAACTGTAAGTACCACTTCCGGGTGTTGTCGCTGTGAGCAGAGTTTTTCTTTCCCACTTATTCGGCCCACAGCCCAGGGCAAAGCAGCTTGCACGGGGCCCCCCAAGACACTGATTCCAAGGAGCGTACCAGACAGTGCACATTTGATTAACTGGAATATTTGATTAACTGGCATCCGCCATTCCCGGGGGATGCCGGATAACAGAGCTTTTACTGTAAATTGATTTGGTAGGACAGACATTTGGGCGAGTCTGAGTTAAAAAGCAACAGCAAACACTTTCATTAGATAAAACCAAAAAACACCCTCTACTTTTGGCTACTTTTTTGTCTTACTTGCTATTCGGTTTTTGATGTTTTTTATGACCATGTAGCACAAAAATAGTATGTGAACCTCAGAGTTGGGTACTGAAGGAAAAAAAACAAAAACCCATGATATTTTTGTTTCTGTTGCTTGTAGTAACGAACTAACCCCATAGGAGCAAGGTGGTTGACTGAATCAGCAGGCCCCACAGCATTTCAGAAGAGATCAACAGGGTGCAGTTAAGATGCAGATTTATATTCAGTACCTATTCTGTTACTGTTAAATATTAGCATTTACAATTTGTGGTTCTCTCAGCTAAAAGTACAGGAATTCCCCTTTTTCATAGGGGATTAGGGAAACAGTCAGATTTCCATCATATATCACACCAGAACCAATATAAATTGCTAGCCATATGAATGTAATCCCATGGGAAACTGTCTTGTTCTCGCTAAAGAGCCAGGAAACTCTTTCTATCTTCTTTGCTATGAGTTGGATGAGAATATATCCCTTCTGAAATCTCTGTATTGTTGTCTGTTGTCAATAAGACTGCAAGTGAAACTGCACCATTGCAATGGGTAGAAGTCAAAGAATCGTGGAGCTTGACACACACATAATCCTGTAAAAAGGTAAGCCCAGAGGAAGCATAAAATCAAACCTGGAAGGGAAAAAGTCACTTGGGTGTTCAAAAAGAAAAAAAAAACCCACAAATATTTACTGAATACAGGAGAGGCAGCTATAGCCTACAACTTTTAAAATTGGTTTACCCAGACCTTAAAGAGCCTCTTGCTGGAAAAGGAGCATTTTGGGAAAGGTTCCCATTTCAAAGGAGTGAAAGCATTAGTTGTAACAAACCAACACCAATTCAGCTGTGGGTAATTCTGGCAAGAGGCAAGAGATTGCCAGGCACCAGATGGTCAGGTGGAAACTAGCCTGTGTGATATCTTGGAAAAAAAGTAATTGTAGTTTTGCTAGTAAGGTTGAGGTTGGAATAAATCTTAGTAGCTCATTCTGGAACCAACACTGCTTCTTTTAAATGCCAGTTGGCAGGTAAGACTTATATTATAGGGAAGTAGGTTGAAAGAAGTCATCAAAGTATTTGTGAATGGAATCCTGATTACTTTTGAAAAATTATCGTTTTTGTACAAGGTTTTCAAAAGTGGATAATGATTCTCCATTTTTCATTTTTTCACA
>NW_005841924.1:232921-242169 GCF_000455745.1 Alligator sinensis
TGCATTCAACATGGAAATAGCCTATTTCTGTATTTGATTACAGTAGTTTTACACTTG
Source organism: Alligator sinensis (assembly GCF_000455745.1). Taxonomy (NCBI): domain Eukaryota; kingdom Metazoa; phylum Chordata; order Crocodylia; family Alligatoridae; genus Alligator; species Alligator sinensis. The sequence goes on from NW_005841924.1 coordinate 232,979, forward strand.
TATGACTAAGCCGATGTTGATGTAAATTAATGTAGCACAGTGGAGAATCAAGCTCAGTATCTTAAAGTGAAATATACACATATATAACTACATATATAGATAAGAGAGAACTTGTTTATATCTTAACCCTTTGCCTTTTTCCAAAGAAGAATCTGATTATTAGATGCTGAAATGCCTTCTAAAATAACAGTTGCTTATGGCTGGAAGTTATCCATTGACTAGAATTCAGTAAATAAGAAGTTATAAAAAAGAAATGTTCTACTCTGGCAACATAAAGTTTAAAAATACACAGGACAGAAAAGGCATATTTGTCTTCAAATAATTTTAGACACAAGGGCCTGTTTCTGATCATGTATGACTGTATGTAGAGAGCATCCATCCCGTTGGTCATAAATCATCTGTTGTGAGGTTGTTATGTAATGAGCACTTTGGAATACCATTGACAAATGAAGTAGCATACTTAATATATCATTGATTTCTACAACTAATAATGAATTTATGCTTGAGAACATGATTGTTTGATTTGGTTAATATAGAAATCTCTGCCAGTTTCCAATGGACAATAGAGTATAAGCATATTAAAATTAAAATGTAAAAACCACATAGCTGATTAATTACTGCTTTCATGTACACATTTTAAGAATTTAAATATGGCTACATCAAAAGAAACTTGACTTTTAGAAAGGCTGTTAGCTTCTGTTGCCAAGTTAACAAGTTCTGGCAAGGTCAGCCTGTCATAATAAATCTAATTATTATACAGTTGTTTTCTTTATGTATGCAGTTTTCACCACATGCTGTAAGATAGAAGAGCTAACACAAAAATGCCCTTGCATTTGTTTGTGGTATATGCCCTTATTTACTCACAACAAAAAAATAATTGAGGCAAATCTTAAAAATTCATTTTTCATTTTGTACTTGTGTGACTAGTTGGTTAATCTGTATAATTAGAAAATGTGAAAGCTGTCTATGATACGTATGCTGACTTCACTTCCAGGTCTTTGCAAGCTCATTTAAAGCACAATAATGAGAAAAACATTTTACCTTTGGGCAGCAATCTGATTTGTCAGGAAATTCCTCTCACTATGATGGGTGGAAGAGGAAAATTTGGAATAATATGATCCAGATGCTAGAGCTGCCATTTACCAGCAATGCAGATGTGTTATTATATGAAGTTGTCCAGATGGTAACCCTCCAGCATTAATAATATATTGCAGATACTAGGCTTTGCATCTGTGTGACTTGATTTCCTATTTTATACCCTTTTTTATGCAACAAAATATCCATACATTTCATAAATGGCCATTACTATTAAAATTAACAGTTTGGTCTAGAAATCAGTAAGAGCATCTTTAACTGCTTTGAAATGATAAGTTCCTTCTGGACTGAAATTTAGTAACCCTGTTTGGAGTTTGATGAGAATATTGCATTTTTGATGTAATAGTGTTACTAAAGGAAAGGTTTTCCTGCAAGTTTAAGATGTATTATTTTTTGTAACTAACCAACTGTAATGAAATTCAAATATAGATTTGTGATAGAACGTAGATATCTTATGAAGCTGAGTGCCTGATAATTTAAGTCCGCACTGTAAGTTTTAGGTCCACCTTTCAATACAATCAGAAAACATGCAATTGTGTTAGAAGTTCAGGGTCAATTTCTCGCTCGCCTTTATGACAGCACTGTAGGAGGGTAGGAAGCAGCCTCTCCCACCTTGGATAGTTTTAAGGAAGAACTAATACAACTCCTAATCTTTACACTCAGTGAAGCATAGGAACTGCTCCCACCTGTTATTCTGATGTTGAACAGTACTCCAGAGTAGGTCACAGTTAGGACAGATTGAACAGTTATGGCTATGGTTTTCACATGCTGGCTGCAGGAGAAGTGAGTGAACTGCACCCCTTGAAGGAGTGTATGTAACAGTGTCCATATTTGTTCCTCCTGTATATTGAAGAAATATCCAGTAGTCTTCTGAAGAATCAGATCTGGGCAATTACAGATGATAGGGTATTTGATTATGTCTGACATTGTACCACCTTGAGTGATGTAACATCATAAAAGCCCCACAAGAGCAAGTGGACCAGATCAGACCCATAGGATCCTCCGTATAGCCTAGTCTTTCAAAGGGTCTAGAGACAGGCAACTTGGGCATTTGCCTTTAACCCCAGCTCCTGAGTCGTAAAATTATATTGAAATTCCAGCTTTCATTTAATAAATGAAATAGATCTGATTCTCTCATATTGGAAATCCTAATGACAGACCCATCATACTGGGGTGTTGTATTACACAGGGACCCATGAGACAGGAAGAACGAAATGAGCTGCAAATTTATGGCAAATGCACAGCAGCAAAATGGTGTAGTTGAATGTTAGGATATTATAGGGGACTTCTCTCCAGTTCTTTTTCCCCATAGTCAAGTGTGAATGGTTCATGAAGTAGAAAACTTATTCCGGCGGAACAGAAAGAGTAATAGAAAATATCCATAAATGGCAATTGGTGGTATCTGGGATGAGAAGAGAACATCTGGTTTTTCAGGTGAATAGCAGCTGTCTGTTCACATTTGCCATCAGGCTTTGATCACTAGAGCATGTCTTCTCTATATTTGCCAGTGCTAAGGAGCGCCATCGGGAAAATGCTTCTAGTCTTCTCATTGCAGCTCAGTGTGCACCACTTAGGAATGTCATGAAGCTGCCCATGATATGGCCATGTGACCTTTTTAATATGCAGTGTGCACAGAGCAGTTGAGTTGGGAAAAACGTGTCTCATGGCAGCATTTCCCATTCCTGGAAATGCCATGGAAATGCCCTTTGGGCACCTATTCATGCACTCTGGGGTGGGGTAGGATGGAGTGGGGGGTGTTTTAATTAGAACAGCTCCCAGGAGCCACTCTAATTAAAATGGCCTCAGTGTCTCATGTATTCAGCGTCCCCCATTTCAAAATGGTAGTGGGGGCACTTTAAAGTTTGTTCAACAGGGATGCTGAAAATACATGAGATGCTGCAGCATGCTGGAGCCTTCTAATTAGCACATGTAGGAGAGCATGTAAAAGTGCCCTTTGAGGCTAGGGATGGGGCCTAGATGGATAAATGACCTGATATTGTGTCTCTCTAGATATATTTATTTATGTAGCTATTTATTGTAAATGACGTTGTACTTCTCCTTTTTTTTTTTTGGTTGTAAAGTACTAGTTCTCATAAGAATTGCTCACATACTACTTTTTTAGGGAAAATGTAATCTTTCTCTTTAAAAAGGTCCTCATTTTCTTAGTAGAGGAGGAAGGCCATGGGTCTGCTTCCACTGAAGCCTGTTTCAAAATTCCTATAGACTTCAAAGGGAATACGGTTGGGCCCTCATGATCTCATTTTAGATTTAAGAGGTGCACTTCCTCTCCCCATCCCATATAAAGAAATCATTAGTCTATTATGGATGATTTTTCAGTTTTCTTTTAAAAAATATTTTAGCCAAGTTATAAATGAGTTTCCTCTTGGACGATTTTTTTTTTAGTTTTAGCAACCTTATTGTAAAGGCTTAGGAGCTTTACTCTTATACTTCAGAAGGCTTTACTGTTATACTTCACAAACACATATTAAAGTCATTACAACTTTATCTTTATCACCATCAGGCCTTCTCAGTGCCAAATCCATGGTTTATTAATAGGAGTCCTGGAGAGCACTGACATCAGAGAACTGATGATTCAATGGATTTTAAATGTTTGTATATTTGGAAAGGATATGAGAGAGAATACTTGATTACCACAGGCAAACTGAAAAAGGAGAAGTGAGCAAATATAAAATATTAAGTTTGACATCATTAATTTACAGAGAGATGAAAAAGGTTAAGCCATGGCATTTCATTTGTGCTATTGAATGAACTTTTAAGAAAATTATTGTCATTGTGGTCTTATGGTTGGCTTATTTGGGACTAAATTTAATGTCCAGACTCTCTCTAGAGGCTTGTAAGGTGATTCTAAAGCTCATAGGCTAAATTCTCTGCAGATGTAACTCCACTGATTACAGAGAATTGGCCCAGATGCATTAGCATCAGAGTTGCTTTTAAAATTAAATTAATTACAATGGAATAACACCAACAGAGGATTTTGCCCTTTTGGCTTAAAATATATGGGCTTGATTTCTGATTTTACTTACCTCAATGTTATAATAAAATTGCTGTTTCTGAATTGAAATTATTCCTGCTTTACAACGTAATAAGTTAGAGCAAAATCATCATCAGAATGCCCAATGGCCCCAAACAGTATCAGGGCACTATTGCAGTTGGTACTGTGCAACCAGGCCAGTTTATATTGTATAGAGTTTTGTCAGTACACTGGAAATACTGTAACTAAAAGTAACAGTGTAACACGGCTTTCAGTGTTTCACAGTGACTTTCTTCATTTCTCAGCCAGCTGGTAACCCTGCTGCAGACGTGGATTGTTCCTTTGTATTTCATCAACCAACCTTCCTGTGGTGGTTTCTGGCCATGTGGGGAATGTACTCGGTTATTACCAGTTACATCACTTTCAGAGCTACCCACAAACCTCTCTCAGGAAGGACCCCTTCAGTCCTTCTTTAAAGAAAAGTTGCAGATGGGAAGAGGGGCTTGCTGGGGAAAAGGTGGGGGGGATGCTGTTGGTAGAGTTTTGAAATAATTAATTTTTCACATTTCACAAAGTTTAACATAGGCAGGTTAGTAGTATAAGAAACTATATTGACCATATGGCTGCATTTGAGTATTACCACCATCTCTAAAATAACTTAGAAGCTTAGATATCCTTTTTGTGAAAATTTAAATGAATAAACGATTAAAAATGAAATTTGAATGTGTGTATCAATCTCAATGCTCAGTTCCAGCAGTGGGCCTCACCCTGCACACTATATTAAGTAGCCCCCATTCAGCAGTCACATTTACTCCAAAGGGACTACTCTCAAAAGTAAGCAACAAACTTAGCAGTCTGTTTTCAGAGGATCCATTAGCTGTAATCATAGCTTCCTGGCATAATTATTGTTTGTTAAGAAACAGGTGCAGCAATATGCACATTGCTTCCAAAAGGAACTGAAAGAAAATTCCTTTCAAATGTGTCCTTTTTTAACATTTTAAAAAATAGTTGTTGATTTGTTTTGATGAAATACAAAGAAGTCAGACAAACATATATATCAGCTGTATATGTAACACCAATCTGTGTCACAAACACTAAGCAACAAAAGGAAAAAGAAAAGAAAAAGAAGAGGAGGAAAGAGGGAAGAGATAGAAGAAAAAAGAAACATACAATGAGAAACAGTCTACTTACCAAAATATTCCAACAATTCCTTGCAAATTGCACCAAACGTTTTGAAACAGTCAAGCCTAGTAAACAGGACTCTCATTATAGATGCCAGCTACACCTTTTTATTTTTTTTAATTTTTGATATTTAAATAATAGAAATGGAGGACTAGACTGGACTTTAAGGCTAGGGACAGAAATTACACACAAACTGATATAAGTGATCAGAAACCAGTTCAAATGCATAACACAACAGAAATTCGGTACATATAAAAAGCTTTCAAAATGGCGAAAGCTGGTTTAAGATAAACCTGGATGGATGCAGTATCAGACTTAACTGATTTGGATGAAATCAGTTTATTGAACTTGTGTCCCAGATCCCCTCTAGATTCAAGTTAACCCACAGTCCCCTAGCATCCCAGGTCGCTTTGTACCTCCCCCACAAACTTCCCCTTGCAGGGTGGGTGGGCTAGCTTTGGCTCCAAGCTGTCTGCTCTAGCGCCCTCCAGCTTCTGACCTGAGCCACTGCAGGCATGTGGCTGCCTTTCAAGAATGAAAAGTGAATGTCTGTTCACTTGCTTATTGGTTCAATCTACACATCTTAGACTAACCTGAGAAGATTGAATCAATTTAGCTTTGGGCTTTTTGACTGTCTGTACTTAGTCTAAGAGACTGAGGTAGAATCAAGTTTCCTAGGTCTTCTCTAGATTTGTCTAACCTTTTCTTAAAAGCTTTAGTGACAGTGATTTTATAATCTCCCTAAGTAGCCTGGTTCCAAGGCATACCCATACTTATAGCTATTTTTTTCCCCTAATTTCTAATATATGCGTCTCTTGCTGCAAATTAAACACATTACTTACTGTCCTATGCCTCAGAGATACGGAAAGTAACTGATTCACATCCTTTTTGCAACTACCTTTGAACAAACCCACTTCTTTCAAACTTTCCACAAGCTATGTTTGTTTTCTAAACCTCTTATTTTTGATGGTATCACCTGGACTCCCTCTAAATCGTCTATATTTTTTTAATGTGATTCCCACAACTGGAAACAGTGTTCCAGTTGAGGTGTCGCCAGAACAAAGTAGAGCAAAATAATCACCTCTGATAAATACAAAACTTTGGTTAACATATCCTTCAGTAATATTTCCAGTTCTGACTTAAGCATCACACTGTTGACTATTATTCAATTCATGGTCCACTCTTACCCCCAGATTCGTTTCTGCAATGCTTCTGCTTAGTAAGTTGCTCTCCATTTTTGTATTTTTTTTCCTTCTGAAGTGTAACACTTTGCATTTAAGTGAGATTAATCAAAGTGATTTTGGATCATTTTTCAATTTACCAACATCATTTTGAATTCTAATACCAGATAGTGGAATATCTAATACTGGAATATCAAAGAGCTCAGAACTGTCCCCAGCTTGGTGTCCTCTGCCAATTTTGTAAGTGTATCCTCCACCCCCTTATCCAAGTGTTAATGAAAATATTGAAAAGTAACAGATCCAACAAAGACCCCAGCTTGATGCCTTTGCAGTGTGACAGCAGTTTATTTAAAACTACTTTGTAGGAGTTTCATTTAAATTATATCTTCTTCCTTTGCTTGTGAAAATGTTATGGAGGACGGTGTCTATGGAGGCCTTACTACAGTCATGATGTGTCACATCAACAGCTTTCCTCTGACTCATTGACCCACTTACTGGGTCAAAGAAAGGAAAGGAGACTGGTTTGACAGAATTATTTCTTGGCAAATAAATGTTGGCTGTTTAATGTCTCCTTATGCTCTCAGTACTTTAAAAATGTAATAAATTTGTTCCAGAATCTCCCAGGGTGCTGAGGTTAGGCTGGCTGGTTTGTATATCCCTAGGGCATGTCTTCCCACCTCCACCTTCTTCTTAAAGCTACACGCTGTATTTGCCCTTCTGCCGCCTTCTGGTACCTCCTCAATTCTTCATGAATTCTTGAAAATAATTGCTAATGGTTCAGAGATTGCTTCACTTGATTCCATAGGTGAATTTTATCAGGCACTTTTGACTTGAAGACATATAACTTATCTAAATATTATTCACCCTGCTCTTCCCTTATTCTACCTTCTTGTTGCTAATTTTAATTGTGCTCAGTACCTAGTCACAACTGTATGTAAAGACTGAAGCAAAAAGGGAATGAATATTTTAGTGTCCTATTTATTATCCATTATTTGATCTGTTTCGCCATTAAACAATGACAAGTATAAGAACTTTTTAAACTATTATTTTGCATCTGCTTTTATTTTCATTAGAAACTGATTTTTTAAAAAGTAATATAGCAAATAAGGTGATGTGCAAGATAGTGAAGGTCATGAATTTCTGTTTTTTCTGATCCACGGGTTGGTCTGTAAGTGGTTCCTCCTTATCTATAAACTAAGTTATGCAATTGGAATTATGAGCTGTTTAGCTATCACGTTTACTATGTTTGGATTTAATTTATTCTTTGAGTAGGCATGTTCAAGTAAAGTGGGATTTAGAGGTCTCTCGCTACTTTAAAAATATGCTCCTTTTATCACATTTTTACCTGCTTTTATGTTTTCCATGAAAATTTTCACCTGAAACTTAATCTTTTGCTCAACCATTTCAAATAACTACTTATATTGCATAAGCAAGGGTTTACATTTTCAGTTTACCCTTTCTGTAACCCTTCATTTAAATAAAATTAAGTAGAATAACAGAAACCATTGAGACCAGTAACCTAACTAGGAATGGGAGAGTGAAACACAAGCCCAAAGTGCCTCCTAAGAGGAGGAGGTGGCCTCCTCGTCCTCTGGCCTCCCTTCCTCCAACACCTTGCACCTTCTATGCAATGGCTCCAGTGGTGCAGTGCTGGGTGTGAGACGGCTGGGATGGGCAAAGCAGAAACTGTGGGGCTGGTGCTGACAAAAGGTTTACTCCCAAGGAAAACAGCTGCTGCAGGAGGCTAAACCTCCTGCCTCCTTTTTTTACTGCAGGATTTCAGTTTTTAAATCACTGCTTGACACACATTTCAGTGACGGCTTCCGCATTGATGTCCACGGCAATGGCTTGCTCTATTATGCCTCTGCCAGCTGTTGCCACTGCCCCATGCACCACTGACACCCCAGAGTACAGAACTGCTCAGTTATGCTTTTGGGCAGGCTTTCAGAATAATGGTGTATGTCTTCAAGTATATCAGCATGACTGCCAAGCATAAAGTTACCTGCCTGAAAAGAAAATTGAACCATGAGTTGAAATGAGGAAGGGGGACAAACACCTTCTGAAGTAAAAATCACACTGGTAATTTCTTTTTATATTTCTGTGCACTACCACATTCACCCCTAAGCTGTTTCTATGGTTTCATGATAGAATGAAGACTGAAGAGTTCATGGATTTAAGTGTGATATTGCTATTTTATGACTCTACGATGGAGTGATGGGAAGAGACTTTGCACCAATTTGTTTTGACTACATGGCTTCCACTGTCAGCTGCTGCCCCTGCGCATGCACTGCCAACACCCAGGATTGGTATAAGTGCTGATTTTATCACTTTGCATAACAGTTGGAAGGAATGGAAATGATCACTTCAATCACGCTGTCCCTCTGCTTCCAGAAGAAAAGGCTCCCTGGTTTTCTTGCCATACACTGAATTAATCTTTCTTAAAGGGAACTGCTATTTTGCCATAGGCAAACTGTTTTCACTCTCTCGCTGATCTTACCATAAAAATAATTTCTTGACACAGTATGCCAGGGTTCTTGCCTCCTGATTTAGAAGATGTAGCTCTCAGGTAGCACTATAGAAGAGTATCCCAAATAAACAGGAGGCAAAAAAGCATTTCTCACATCCTACATATTTGTACTCGGGAGAAAATAAAAATCTCCTTTTAGTCACAGGTGGGTCTGCTCTTTAGTGCTCTAAATGCCTGTGAAATATCCTTTTTACCTTGTTTTTTTCTTCCTGCT
>NW_005841924.1:242179-252286 GCF_000455745.1 Alligator sinensis
GTTGGAGTGCAGTTTGGTGTGCTTGACATTAACTTTCTCTGTATCAACTACCTAGCAGTCCGTATATCCTGTCACCTAGATTTTAGCCCCTGCCACTCCTGCCCTTATCTCTGCTGCCTATTATGGGCCATACCATAACACCGAGTTGCATATCCTTGGCTCTAATTGAAGTTTATGTTGTTGTTGCTTGGTTTTTCATTATAAACATTCTCTGACAGTTTTACAACATCAGTAGGATGCCTACAAGGAATCCGTCCAATGACATCTGTGTAGTATGTGGGCAGAAAATATTTGTGGCCATAAATGAAGAAGGGATCATTGGAAATCCTTACCAGCTGTTATGCAATCATGCATATCTTTTCCATTTAATTATAGAATAGTTGTTTTGTCTTCTTTTGCTGTTGCACAAAAAAAAAATTATTAGCAATAAACAGAAGGGATAAAGAAATAAATGAACACAGCCAGAGACAGCATACAAAGCAAAAAGGATAACATGGAACAGATCACTAGTCACATGAGGCCTTGGGAGAGACCTGACAGCAACCATAACACTTGCTACCCCAAACCACTTAAACTCTGGTATATCAAGGCAATAACCTGTTTTAGTACTAGAAAAGAGAAAGAAGGACATACCTACTGGAGCACCATTACTGTATTGTTCCAATTATAAATAGACATTCCCCGCCCCCAAATCCCATAAAAATCCCAGTCAACCTACGTGTAGGGTCAACAGGTAATCAGAACAATATATTAATGGACAGAGAAGATGACCCTGTACAGCATCTTTAACCCTATAATGGCTAACCCTTATCTGTTTTGCCACCTTTAAGCATATTACACAGGGCTATCTGCTCTGCCATCCCTGTTCCAGAGCAGATGACCCAGCAGAGCACTCTTAAAGATCTACTTTTAAAATAGGTATGTGTGGGGGAGGGGTCCAGTGGACTGTGCCTTTTTTGTTTTGGAAGACTAGTGATCATGAAAATGTATAGCGCTAAACTAAAATATGTCTGAAGTTAAATTTAAAATATTTAAAAATTAACAATATGTTTAATTCTTCCAAAATGAAGACTAGTTGCATGTAGTTTGATCACTTCTCCTTTCCTACATCCCTCAAAAAAACAAGAACATGTGGATGTTGAACCTCTAAAACCAGACTTGCTTAGATCCGGGTTTTGGCTCTACATAACACATGAGATTTGAGTCCAGAACTACAATTCAGATCTGGCCTTTTAATTTGGGCCTGTGTTTGGTTAGTCCTGTAAACAGTTTCCATTTAACTAAAAATGTTTGTCTTGATATGTATCACCATGGAATTTTAGAACTGAAATAATATGGTGAGCCTTAGGCAAAATTATCTTTGGCACTGGGTTTGTTTTTTTTTTTTATTTTAATATTTTTAACTGCATTTAATCCCTTGGGCCTTTCTCTTGGTTATTTGAATCTCCTGTGGAATTTTAAAAGGGTAATAGCAGTTCAAGGATGTTATCTGTGGTTATTGACTTATATTCAGGCAAAAAGCTTTTTTTCCTAAAATTGAACTTGAAAATGTGGGGTAGACTTATATGACAAGGTCAACTTATATTGAGAATAATACAATATTAATCACTGTTCCCCACAGTTCACGAAAGCTGTCTGAATGCTTGTGTGCTATAAAAAAAACAATTCTAAAAAACATTGGTTATGCTTGCATTCTTAAATTGACCACCTGCTCTTATAGGCTAGGGACAGAAGTTACACATAAACCAGAATAAGTGATTGGAAACTGGTTTAAATCTGTAACAGAAAGTAAATTCAGCACACACAAACTGGTTTCAAAATGGCCAAACCCAGTTTAAGATAAACCTGGATGGATGTAGTATCAGACTTAACTGATTTAGGTTAAACCAGTTTATGGAGCCTGTGTCCCAGATCCCCTTCTGACTCAAATTAACTCACAGGCCCCCAGCATCCCAGGATGCTTTGCAACCCTGGGTTATGCTGTCTACTCCAGTAGAGCTGGGCTGGCCCCACCCCCCAGCAGTCACAGAGCTGAAGCACTAAAGCCTCTGCTCCCTGTCTGCACCTGTCAGCCCGATGGGATGGAGGGCAGGGGACCAGATCCCCAGGCCCTCCTGACCCAGGTCTGCATGACATGGGGGGGATAGCGCCCATGTGGGGGGCTTTTCCTCCCCTCACAGCCCGAGCTGGGCTGGAATCACCCCCAGCCAGGCCCCCTGGCCTGCTGCCTGTGTCTCTGAGAGGCAGGGGGCAGAGGGGGGAATGCATCCCCCTTGGCCTGGCACTGGTCCTCTCATCCAGGGTCTGCACGAGCAGGCACTAGGCCCAGGGGGCTCCTTCCACCTCCCTCCTGTGGCAGCTGTTGAGCAAGAGGTGGGGAATTCCCCTTGGCTCTCAGGGGCTGCCCCAGGCTGGGGACCTGGGCCAGGGAAAATCCCCTGAGGTGAAGGCTCCCCCTTGTGGACTGGCACCTGGATGGGGGGGCAGGGTTTCTCAACCCCTGCGGCGAGGACAGCAGGACCTTCGGGGCATGTACTGGGCAGGCAGTTGGCTGGGCTTGCAATGCAGACAGGCTGGGAGCCGTGCTGTAGTACCCCTTGGCTTCTGGCCTGGGTCAGTACAGGCATTCTCCTGCCTTTCTCAATGGAAAACTGAACATCAGTTCTGTTCCTTATTGGTTCAGTCTATACAGCTTAGAGAAACCAGTGAAAATGGAATCGATTCCATTTCAGGCTTTTTGACTGTCTGTACGTAGTCATATTGCCCATTGCCCATTTCTGTGTAGCAATCCTTGCCTGTAGAACAGTGATTCTCAGCCAGGATGCCACAACTAATGCTGTAAGATGCTTTTAAGGGTGACGCAGATTGCTGCACAATATTAGCATTGCTAAGTGTTCAAAGACCTACACGATTCACCAGATAAACCTAAAGATTTCGAATAGGAATCCATAGTGTCAAAAACAGTCTAAACCCATTGTGGTCTTTCTGACTTCTTTCCAACAGAAGAATTGCTTATTATTTTTCCATAGTCAAATAAATTATGGAAGGGGTGTCTGGAGTCTAAAAAGATTAAGAACCAGTGTTGTAGAATAAACAAGTGCCTCACAGCTGCAACTTTGTTTGAGCATTCTTCAAAGCCGAACTGACATGGAAGAGAAAAGTGAGGAGTTGCTCCCAAAAGCTGCTGTCAATTCAGCAGCAGCTGTGACAGGTTAAAGTTTGAGCGGTACAGTTTACAAGGAGAAAGGAATGACATTGAGAACTTCCCTTCTCCATGTGCCCAGGAAGACAGAACAGCTTCCAGCATCCATTACAGCATCCCCATGCCTCAATTCCAGCACAAATATCAGTTTCCTTACTTAAACAACACACTGAAATATGTGGCTAATTTGAGGTAGGGGGTGCATATTGTATGCAAATGAATGCAGTACTGAATATGGTACTTAGGCACCTAAAAGTTATTTGCATAAAAGAATGCCTAATGTCTTCATGCCTGACCTTCAAGAATTCAGAAACTCCTTAAGATACCTCAGCTCCTTACACAGTCCACAGGGAAATTTAGGTACCTCACAGTGGGATCCAAATGAACGAGCATACCAAGATTCAAGTTGCCTAAAGTCAGCATGCAGCCACTTGCAAGCCACAGGGTTCTGAGTCCCTGCTCCCAGGACTATTTCTATATTTGTATATTAGACAGTCCTAGGAGCAGGGATCACAACCCTAGATGCCCCGTCCCAAGTGAGTAACCAGACTATTCTGCTACTTTTCTGGCTCTCTTCCCCACCAGTGTAGCTTACATCCATCCCCTATACAATGGCACAGCTTTGGAGAGCAGCTCCACAGTGGAGACCAGTTCCAACACTACCACAAAATAGCCGTGTTGGTTTGAGACAAATGAAAATACAAAACCCTAAAATGCTTGGTTCAGAGGTGATGCCTTTTATTAGACCAACTAAAAAATAGTAAAAACAATTCTTTCTTCACAAGCTTTTGGGCACGCGCACCCTTCTTCGGGCTGAGGAGAAATAAAAAATTGTAAAAGTCCTCTTAGGTAGAAAATAAACTTCAGTGCAAAATGAAATTAATTTCTTAGATTTCTCCTCAGCCTGAAGAAGGGTGCACGTGCCCGAAAGCTTGCAAAGAAAGAATTGCTTTTTTATATTTTTTAGTTGGCCTAATAAAAGGCATCACTTCTGAACCAAGCGTTTTAGAGTTTCAGATCTGCATGTATGCATCCTGAATTAATATTTAAAGAAAAAATGTAGGAGAAAACTTTAAAGCTCAAACCCTGGTGTGTTTGTGCACTTTTATACAAGACGGTACCTCTTTTTATGCTACTGCAATAGTACCTTATTTGTACAGCATAAAATGAAAACATCTCTTATTTCTCAAAGTGTTTGTGGAAAGAGACCCCTGAAAAGTAGCATGTAGCAAGACAGTGTTCAAAAGAGAGGGTTACTTTTCTCATGGCTGTTTTATAATATTATTGCTTTATGCATTTCCAACACTATTAACTGGTCACTAGCACCTAATGACTGAAGTTGAAAGCCTGTCACCAACAGCTGAATAGCTTGGGTGACAACATTTAAGATCAGGTCTTCTGAAATGCAGCGCCTATTAGTATGACCATCATAAGGATCATGCATAGCTGTCAGGGCTAACATCAAATCTTTTATTTCCAAGTACAGCAGAACATTAGTAACACAGAGCTTGCTGCTTATCCCTTATGGGCACCTCTTTCCGCACATTAGCTGCCATAGTGTAAATTGCAATTCCACTGAAATCCACCCTAAAATCTGCAACCACAGGAATCTTAAGGAAAAACAGCCTAGTGCCTGGACTGTTCACCAGTCAGCTATGTCTATTTATTGATGGAAGTGAATTTGAGTTTGTAGGTTAAAGTTTTGCATTAGTGTGCAAGCTGGAAGTTGACGTATGTATTGTGTTTGTGGTACCTGTTGGAAGTGGAAGTTAAAACTATTTTAAGTGTTATAGGCAAAATGAAAGCAGAAAGAAGTGCATAAGATTTTTTTTTCCTTGGCTTTTTACTTCCACACTTTTCAGATGCTGAGTTGATAAGGTGTGGTGTGGTTCAGACTTAAGTGTCACAAACTAAAGCTTTTGTAATTTCTTAAAATGGATTCTATACATTTTGGCATTAATGTGCATGTGTACATGAGATGTCTTACTGTGCAGTTGCCTAGTTTACTGCAGAGTAAGTGCATGCATCTTCATGTGTGCATGCTTACTGCATAGTAAAACCCCTTAAATGTGATTAAATTTGCTACCTGCAAATGCAGGTAGCAAATTTAACCATGATTAGTTACTGCACAGTAATACATGTGTAGACGCAACCCAGCAGTAAATTTGCTGCCAGGTCTGACCAGCCACTAGGGGGCCAGCCTGAGGCCAGCCCCAGGCCTGCAGCCTAGGAACCTCTCCTGCTCCAGGGCTCGGCTGCCTTTATGGCAGCCCCATCTGAGGGCTATTAAAGATTACAGTCATTTTGTGCCCTGGGGCACACACACCAGGGAGCCTAAGGGCACTCACTGCAGGCCCTGTATCCCTCTGGGCAGGCCACAGCCCTGCTGTGTCTACCTCCCAACACACCAGCAGTGCTGCCTGGCACTGAATTGCCACACACCGGCCAAGGCACTGCTGTCAGGCCAGTTGAGTGCTGAACAGACTTGCAGACTGCTACAGTCCCTGACCAGCCCTGTCAGCTCCTCAGGGCTGCCTGCAGGCTGCTTCTGGCAGCAAGGCCAGCGCCACTTGCCTGCTGCACACCCCCAGCAGCCTGCCCTGCACCTGCACGTACTGCAGGGCATAGCCTCTGCCACATGGCTGCCAGTCCCATGCCATGCCCCTGGATGGGTGCTGCTAGCAGCTGCCTAGGGCTGGCAATAGCCGGACAGCCACACAGGGGCCCAAAGAGCCAGCACAGGACCTAGCACTGCCTCATTCTCACTATCTAGGCACGCCCGTGCCCTCCACCCAGGGCCCCAACTAGAGCCAGGAGGAGACTGGTGACCTCATGGCATACTGGGGCAACATGGAGGTGCTGCACCAATTGGAGTGGGGCTGGCACTACAGTGCCCACATTCATGAGGCCCTGTCAGGCAGAATGCAGGAGCGGGGGAATGACAGATCAGTGCAGCAGTGATGCATAAGGGTCAAGGCTCTGTGTACACAGTAGGTCACCATGACTGACTATATTTGATCTAGCTGTGCCTGCAAAACCATGCCCCTTATGAGGCAGCAGATCAGTATTTTGATGCCCTGGGACCAAAGCCATAACCATGCGGTGTATTTCCAGAAGGATGGCCTACCCAAGTCCCCACCTGGCCCTAGCCCCTCTGGAGCCAAAGGAGGGGTGCTCAGGCATGTAGCAGTTCATCCCGCCCAGCTCCCTGACTGCAGCCTCCAGCAGCAGCTCAGAGAGCCCTGGCCAGTGCCTTCCTCAACAGCTGTGCAGCTCCAGGCCCCGCCACGAGGAACAGTGGCCATGTCACCACCAGCCATCAGCAGGGCCCGCTCCTCAAAGGGGAGGCAGCTGGGTGCCTGCATGCTATAGGCCAAGGACACCAGGCACAGCTGCACAACTTGGTCTGCTGGGAGGACCCTGCCCCCACCCCAGCCCCTGCCCCTGCCTAACCCACCTGCACTGCCCTGGCCCCAGGTTTCCCCCCACAGCACGCAGAGAGGCGGGACACAGTGCAAAACTTTATTGAGCAGCACACTTCCCTGCAGTTGGACAGGCATGGGCCTCTCACATCCCAAAGAACACATCAATGCCAGTGGCAATGTCCTCCCCGGCAGTGGGGGCACAGTCATGTAGCATTGCCACAGGTAGTTCTCAGGCACGGCTAGTGAACTCAGACTGGTGGGGTGGTAGAGCACCCTGGGAGTGGGGGGTGGGTTTGTAGCCAACAGGGGAGTGGGGGGGAATCACAGTTTGTGCATGTGGGAGTATACTGTGCTGTTTATGAGTTAGTGAAGGTAACTTCTCCCAAGTGCATAAAATAGTTGCTGAATTCAGAAAAAATACCATGTACTTTTCAAAGATACTTATATTAATCAGAACGAAAAAAATATAAACCAGATTGATTTAAATAAATTATACACCAGAAAAAAGGAGGTTGCATGGAGCCACTGAAGATCAATTCTAAGATTTGGAGATCTAAAATAAAAATGGAGGAATAATAATAAAATTTCAACAAAAAGGAAAATCAGGAAGCACTGAAAGTTTCGCTAAGGTCTTTCAGAAGAATGACTAGCAGCATTGGTGATCTCAATTCCAGGAGAGGAGCAGCAGGCTGGAATTCTCCAGAGCAGTTCTTATTTCAGTAGATACCTCCAGATATTATGGTCATTAATAGACATTTCTGTTCACTACATATGTACAATTTTTACTGTATAATGTGTTTTGTGCCCATGTTCCTATGGGCACATATGGATATAAAAATCTCTTTATGTTGCACTGTCAGAGTTGCCTAATTGGGGGTGTTATGGAAGGTGTAATTGGGGGTGTTATTTATTGCTTGCCAGATGGTTAATAAGAGGTCCAAAAAGACTTTGGCTCTGATGTCAATCATTATGTGGCAATAGCAGAATATAAATCCTAGAAAACCCTTCCAAAGCAACTTGTTCAAGTCCTTCAGAAGGAAACTAGCTACAAGAGTAATTTCAAAGGCACTGAAAATGTCCATTATAAAACTTACATTGATTGCTTGTAGGAGCAGGATCAAAGGTAAAATTTTCAAACGCAACTAAGTGATTTAGGAACTTAAGGTCAGATCCAAAAAACACTTTTGTGTCTAAATTAGGACTTGGGTACTTATGTTACACCTCTGTCCAACATGGGAAAGATGAAAACCCCACTCACCCGCAGCCTAACCCTGACTTCACAGGTGCCTGACTGTGGAACCTAATTCCATTTTGGTGCTTGTCTGTAAGTGTCTCAGTCTTAATAGCACTAAGCAGCATAATGTATATTAGGGGTGCACTGGTAAAGATTTTCTTGGCCAATACTGTTAGCCAATTATTAACCAACCATATCAGCAGATGCCGATCCCACAAGCAATTTACTGACATTGTGACAGCTGAAATTATGTTTGTGTGATAAAGGTGCTTGCTGAAGGCCCTATGAAGATTAGATGACGTGTTTTTTCTGTATTTGTTTAGATATTAAGCTATATGTTGTTGCTAAAAGCCTAATTAAAGTTTAAGATGTAGTGAGGCCTTGTATAAAGTAAGGCCTAGTAAATTTAGCAAAGCCTTGAAGTAGTAAGGCCCTGTGGCGTAGTTAAAATTACCTTATCAAAGGAATGCAAAGCTTGTACTGCTAATTGGTCAGTCTAAGGACAGTTGAAGTCAAAGGAATCTGAGTGGTTGTACGGTATCAGTATCATTCAGAAGCTTTAAATTGGCTGGAATATCTGGAAACCATTCAGAAGGAAGAGACAGCTCTGTGAAAAGAATTAGTTAGCTGTTGCCTGGATCAGTGGGCCTGTGGACTCGAAGAGCCCAAGAACTGCATTCCAGGGTCCTTTCCAGTACCCCTTTGGACAGTGTTGTTCAGGGATGCCTGACTTCACTGAACTTTGAGGAAAAGAAGCTTGCTGTGTATCAGGCATCAGAGGGGACTGCCGATAAGTTGCCGACGTGAATTGCTTTTGTCTGTCATTGTTTGTCTTGTTACTACACGTAGTTGTGTTTTTGTTAAGTCAATAAATCTTTCTTACCTTTCTACCCCCAACCATACTCTCAATCCCGAACCCTCCGCAGGCGGCTGGGAAATAAATTGGCGTCACGAACAGGATTGAGAGGCTCTGGTCCGGAGAGAAAGGTCGGAATGGAGGGAGTTGCGTGTGCCCCATTAGTAGCTTTGCTTAAGGAAGTGACGGGGATGGAGAATCCCGGGTGGGATAAGGATAGGTTGAGACCTGCCTGGAGTGAGCCGGGAACTGTACCTGAACATTGGGCTAGGTTTGCTACTGCTGCCCAGGGTAAGCCCGAGAAGGGGTGCCTGTCATGGCTGCTGGCAACCTGCCTGAGGTTAGGGGCCAAAGAGAATGCCCAGCTCCAGGAAGAGGTCACCCGGCTGAGTAAGGAGTTAAAAGATGTGAGAAATTCCAAGTGTGGCATGCAAGGCTGTGCGAGCTACGCAGAGCTGCTTGGAAACATTAAAACAGAAGAAAGGAAAAATTATGGTCCCGTGCATGGCCGCTCCCCCCAGAAGAAAGTGCAGTTAGCGCAGGCTATGAAGCGATCCTCCCACAAGTGTCTGTATAGAGAAAAAGCAAAGGTTAAGCTCTGGGAAGATCAAAGGGAAGAGATTGATGGGGAGGAGGAGATTTATGATGAGCCTGGTGCTGAAACACCCCCGTATGTTCCTGCCTACAGGGAGGAACCTGGCCAGGCCTTCCCCGCCCCGAGGGAGAAACTCAGCCAAGTTTTTCCCATGGGAATAACTCATTCAAAGCCGTAAAGAGAAAATCCCCGAACAGAGCTGCATTCCTTTACCTGTGCAAAGATTAAAAATATTCAAAAGCAGCATGAATTAAAGCCAGGAGAACCAGTAATAAACTGGCTAGTTCAAATGTGTAGTGAAGGGGCATTTGCAATTTCAGCAAATGAGCCAAACAGCCCAAATGGTTCTATGCCCTAAGCTCCAATTAAATCAGTTTGCAAGAAGTGATGAAAATGTTACTTTGTTTTCTGCTGTGCTCCAAGCCACTGCAGCCAGTTATGGTAATATAGAAAAAGAGTTTAACCCTGCTTCTTGGGCATGGGCCAATTTAAAAGAGGCTGTCCACTGCTTGTATTTGTTATCACTAACTGAAATCATTCGTACAGCGGTTTGTACTCACACACCAGATGCAGAAGTCATGACAGCACTGCTGTGGAGGAAGTTTTGCCAGCAACCACCAACAGAGTGCACCTCGGCCTTGTTGGCCTTGGAGCCAGATGCAGTGAATCAACCAGTAAGAGATGCGATCCAGCAATTAGTGCAGCTTCTACGCATTTTGCAGAAGCTAAGGCTTACCAAGCCGATGAAAACTGCCAAGGCCATAGCAGTGGCCTCAGTGAAAGATAAACCCCCTG
>NW_005841924.1:252340-257989 GCF_000455745.1 Alligator sinensis
AAGACTCCGCAAGCAAAAATGTGGAAAGACTTGTTAGCTGCCTATTTCAATGAAGTGCAAATCAATAGACTGCCCATCAATGTCTTGCAAGGGCTAAGAGCTAAACACTGTACCAAAAGGGCAAAACCAAAAGCAAAGCCTTTTGTGCCACCAACAGTGTCACCAGAGAAATTCTCTGCTCTGAGAACAAAACTGTCAACATCTTCCCAGGCACATGCAGGGCCACCAGCTTTTACCCCACCTGATCATATGGCCTAGAAAGTCCAGCCAGCCCAACCCCCAAAGAAAAGAGCCACAATGGGGGTAGTAGCAAGCCGAAGACCAGTATCTAAAGTTAATATTGGCCCCTTAATTTGGATACCTGTAATTCAATTAAGTAAAAGTAAAAAGTCAATTGATATGGTATTAGACACAGGTACCCAGATTTGCATTTTGGATTCCACAGATTGGAAGGGGGAGAAAGAAACTCCTTATCAAGTAATTAAAGTCGGAAGCACCAGATGACCAGAACATCTAGTCTGAGCAACCTTCGCATTACCTAACGGCTCTAAGTAATACTTAGAATACAGCCACAGTAATACTTAAAGGGGGACCAAGCTTACTGGGACTTAATGTACTTAGAGGACAGCAGTTTGCCCTTAAACAAGAGAATTGGCAGTTTAAGTGTGCAGTGTCTCACCGAGAACCAGAAGAAACGGCTATAACAGTTGTAACTCGATGTAACTCTATGTAAATGATCCCACTAACCCTGCCTCCCATGAAAGAAGAACACAGACCCCAGTATCAAACTCCTCCCCGCAACCTATCCAGTGTACTATAAGCCAGCAGTTAAAAGATGAGACTACTATTCGAACCCACTCTCCGTATAACAATCCAGTGTGGCCAGTGTGCAAGCCAAATGGAGGGTGGCAATTGACTATTGACTTTTGAGCTTTGAATGCTAATACTGACCCCTTGATGGCTGCCGTCCCATCACTACCAGCCTTGACAGAAAGCATCCAGAGTTATAAGCCTGCATGGATTGAATCCATTAGTAACAAAGACATGTTGTGATGCTATGTGTTTGTAGCTGTAGAAGTTGTCACAAAAATAACGTTCGCCCGTGCCTCAGCGAAAGCTACAGCCCAGGACACTTATGCAGCACTGGAAACTCTGCTAGCTGTGTATCCACCACCCATAGAACTACAGAGCAATAATGGCCCTCGCTTCCACAATCATCTTGTGTATGACTGGACCATGAAACATAGCATGTTACGGACATATCACTGCCCATACCATCCACAGTCTAATGAATTGGTAGAATGAGCCAATGGCATCCTCAAATGCAATTTGTGAGTGGCCGCTGGCCCGGCTCTTAAAGACTGGGACTTGCACCTAAATCGAGCTATCAATTGGGTCAATAACTGACCCCATTCGGGAGGTAGTCCCATGCAACAGGCCTTTGGATTGGGTGGTTCCTGGGAGCCGGCAGTAGAGCGACCTAGGGTGGTGACCCAGGAAATCTCCAGGCAGGAGATCAGGTAGTAGTGAAGCATCCTCAAGGAAATAAATGGGAGGGGACACTATTAGAAAAAGGTATGCATAATACATGGTGGGTATTTAAGTCAGATTTATCTAACGGGAGCCAAGCTCCTTGTTGTCTTGTTCCTACAGATTGGATCTGTCCACAAGTGCAGCCATAACCATTTCTAATTGAGCCTGCCTCTGAAGACAAGTCCTGCTCTGTCACCGGTCTAAATCGACTGGCATCATGAAGGGATGGACTGTTATAAATGTACTCTTTTTATTAATGCCTTGTTGTGTTTCCTGGGTAGGGCGTATCTACTATCCTTCTTATTACCCAGATATTAATGAACGTGCTCCTGAAAACCTCAAGAAGTGTCCTGAACCTAAAGATCATCTCCCGGAAACGTGTTCAGATGGCCTTCACATGGTATCCATACTGGAAGAAACCCGTCACCCCGGAGCAAGTGAAATCTTGGTCTCTGAGTAGAAGAAACAGGATAGTTGACTGGCAAGGTGGTAACTGTCAGTGCACCTGTGGCACCAGTTATTATCTTGGGTTCATTCCCTACCTGAAGGCTGGAATGGCTAACTGTGGGAGGGGAGGTGGTTGTTGTAGCTCTGCTCATTTGGAAATTTGTTGTTACATACTTCCTGAGGGGAACCCCATTGAGCTCAACGCCCCTGAGTCTGTGTCCCCAATAGTGCATTCGGCATCTGTTCAGCCTCTCAAGCCACTGTGTTTATGGGAGAATCTGCCCCCTTCCATCCCTATGGCTGACAACACTCTCCAATGATGGTGTGAGGCCCACCAGGTAGGAGAGCGTATTACAGGTTGGAACAAAGTAATTAAATGGTTTGTGAATCATACCTACACAGAGGCATGGTGGGTGTGGTGAAATGGTACCCACTTTAATACAACCAGAAATAGGCTGTATCCGCAAGTCTCCAACACTTATCCTCATCCTTTTATACCAGTAAAGTTCCTAAAGCAAATTAGTGCTATGATTCTGCCAGAGCAGTGCCATTTCATTAACCCGATACAGCATCGTTCCCATGAGCGACAGTGGGAGCTCTTTCACTCTCTGGGAAGTGAAGCATGGTTACAGGCTCCCAAAAAAGGAAGGATAAATGTGATCTGTGAGAAAATGGGGTGTTCGCTACTATCTCTGGCTGTTCCCCCGCAGGAAGCCCCAATACCACCAGTGTATAACTCCACACCCTGGTGGAGGTCACAAGTTAAAATCCCAGCCCACCTAACATGACCTGCTTATACGAGTTACCTAATGTGTCATATGTAACAATAGGGCAACGTGTTTGTTGGGAAGGACCAGGTCGTTTGCTGCATAAATATAGTACCAACTGGACTTTATGCAATTTGTGTTGCTTAGGAGCTAAAAGTAAAGCCGTTGCTCTACTGCAATTAAGTAACCATACTATTGCCCTAAAATGGCCAAAACTTTCCTCTGAGACTATACCTCTCAACTTTACGATACCCACTTCATGGGTATCAGATGTAGACATGCCATGGTTAAAAAACTGGAATAAAGTAAAAAAAATAAGCTGCAAAGGCTCAGCAAGGCACTCAGTTAGCTCTCCTTGCTCGAGAGGGTGAACAAATCATCAGTCTAGCTGTCAACGTGCCCGAGCCTTGTAAATGGTATAATGTAATCTGTACTATTCGTGTGTCACCAAGTGTCACCTCAACTACGTGGCTAACCATCTTGAGCATCATAGTATTCTGCATTGCCCTAGTGGCAACAACTAAATGGTATTTTAATTGTTGTTGTAAATCTGTTTATGCTATGCAAGTTAAATTTATAGATCCCTATTTCCCGATGTAGCACATGTGGCTTTAGCATTTTAATTGTAGCCATCATAGTGCTTCAGCAAGCAAGGGGTGGAGTGTGACAGCTGAAATTGTTTGTGAGATAAAGGTGCTGCTGAAGGCCCTATGAAGATTAGATGAAGTGTTTTTCTGTATTTGTTTAGATATTAAACTATATGTTGTTGCTAAAAGCCTAATT
The DNA here is from genome assembly GCF_000455745.1 of Alligator sinensis. NCBI lineage: Eukaryota > Metazoa > Chordata > Crocodylia > Alligatoridae > Alligator > Alligator sinensis. The sequence goes on from NW_005841924.1 coordinate 255,871, forward strand.
AAAGTTTAAGATGTAGTGAGGCCTTGTATAAAGTAAGGCCTAGTAAATTTAGCAAAGCCTTGAAGTAGTAAGGCCCTGTGGCATAGTTAAAATTACCTTATCGAAGGAATGCAAAGTTTGTACTGCTAATTGGTCAGTCTAAGGACAGTTGAAGTCAAAGGAATCTGAGTGGTTGTACGGTATCAGTATCATTCAGAAGCTTTAAATTGGCTGGAAATCTGGAAACCATTCAGAAGGAAGAGACAGCTCTGTGAAAAGAATTAGTTAGCTGTTGCCTGGATCAGTGGGCCTGTGGACATCAAAGAGCCCAAGAACTGCATTCCAGGGTCCTTTCCGGTACCCCTTTGGACAGTGTCGTTCAGGGATGCCTGACTTCACTGAACTTTGAGGAAAAGAAGCTTGCTGTGTATCAGGCATCAGAGGGGACTGCCGATAAGTTGCTGACATGAATTGCTATTGTTTGTCTTGTTACTACGCGTAGTTGTGTTTTTGTTAAGTCAATAAATCTTTCTTACCTTTCTATCCCCGACCATACTCTCAATACCAAACCCTCCGCAGGCGGCTGGGACAGACATAAATAAACCTTTTTTTTGGCACATTCCAGCAACCTCTTGTGTCACATGTATCAGCATCCCAGTGCTTAAAAATGGCAGCGGGGTGCTTGAACTAAAGCTCATCAAATGATCTTTAGTTCAAGCACCACTGCCACCATTTTTAAAAGCAGGGATGCTTTTAAGAGGAGCAGAACTGAGTGGGGCGAGGGTGGATGCGGGCTGCCCACTGAGGGCTCGGGGCTCTCTGCCCTGCTGCCTTTGCCCCGGGAGCCCCCACATAGGCCACACATCCCCTGTCTGCCCAGCAGTGGAGGCCACAACTTGCTGCCCTCACTGCTGCTGGGTGGGCAGGGATCATGTGGCCAGCGTGGAGCTCCCAAGGGAAAGGCAGCAGAGCAGAGAGCCCCGAGCCCACAGTAAGCAGCCCGCATCCACCCTGTACACAAATCTGGGGGGGCATATGCCCCCCATGCCTCCCCCTGGGGACGCACACAGTGGCAGGGAGCCAACCTATGCCCCCTGGATGAGCTGTCCATGGCTATGTACCACTCCACCCCTTCCCCCGACCCTAAATGCCATGTACTGCCCTGGCTGGGCAGCACCCCCAGCACCAGCCCCTGCCCCATTCTCTCCCTCACTGTGGGGGCCCCGATCTGCCCTGCCATGCCCCTTCCCCTCCATAGACTTACCTGCAGAGAGCTGCTCTCCATGCTGCCTGGCTGTATTCCTGGCTACACGCATGCATGCGGCCACGCACATGCACATGGTGCCCCCTGTGTCTCACTCCTGGCAGTCCCAAGCTGGACACCTTGCAAGCTAGAATGCTGCCTGCCCGCAAGAGGAAAACTGCTGTTTCCTGAGGGAACCTAGGCATCTGGGGGCCCTGGCCCCATGGGGGAGAGGGAACCCAGGTATCCAGGGCCCTGGCCAGAAGGCATAATTATTGGTAAACATGATCGGCTACAACGTCCAAACAAAAGCTGATAGCTGATGTCATTTCCCTATTTCTTGGCGCCGATCCAGTACGCAACCGATATATTGGTGCACCTCTAATGTATATCTCATGCCTAAGCCCCACAGGGATCCACAACTACTAAGAATAAAATTAAACTCTCTCTTTGACCTAATGAATCTTGAATTGGGGAAACCGCTAACCTGTTATCTGAAGGGAGGTACTGCTGTCACCTCAGCCTTAAGTTATATTGTAAAGATCACCTACCTTCATGTTTTAAAGATAATAGATGGGTCAAGAGAGACATCAGGCTTGTGATTCCTTAATTGAGGAGGCATGTCCTGAGGGCACAGAGTACAGCACCTAGGTCCCAGAGAGGGACAGGACTCAAGACACATTCCTCTGGTCAGTATTTCCCCAATTCACGTATCTACGGTTCCTTGCTCAGCATGCTTTAGACCACAATCTGAGGTATCTAACATTCCCCATGAATTATACAGGCAACAACGATAAAATAGATCAGTGGTGCTCAACCTTTTAGGGTGATGGGCAGAGTGCTTGCAACTCAGCTGCTCTGTGGACCACCACTCCCCTCCATCAGGGAAGGAGGGCA
>NW_005841924.1:258083-266470 GCF_000455745.1 Alligator sinensis
GAAAGAGTAAAATTGTGCCTTCAATGAGGAAGAGGAGAAAGCAGTATAGCACATGGCAGGAAAGGGAATAGGCAGGGCCAAGCTGCTTGTTGCTGATCCCCCGTGCCACAGGCTGGATCCAGTCATGAGCCATAGGTTGAGCACCACTGAGCTAGACAGGTGAATTCATAAACTGAAAACAATCAAATAAATTTAAAATAATTTATAAAAGTTTGTGATGATGCATTTGATGCAGGACATTACCTCACACAGAGTTTAAACATGAAGGGATGTAGAGACTACTGTAGTAAAACTCCAAACAGTTTTCTGTCCTGAGTTTATATATCATTTTAATGCAAATGCCACTACTACAGGAGACTACAATTTGCTGGCAATCAATGGCCAAACACAATATGAAGAAAAGATTTAAAAATAGTATTTTGTAGTAGTCTACAGGATTTCCAATGTCTCTGGCCTCTAGAAACTTTAAAATCCCAGTCATACAAAAACATGAGACCCAGCCTGTTATGGATTTGTTACTAGTTCAGTCTTAAAAGGCCAATCCTAAGATTTTAATGCTGCTCTCAAATTAAACCAAAATATTTGCTGCTGCACTTCTTCGAGAGGCCATTCCAGGTAGGTCTTTGTGTTCATTAATTTCCTCAGTTTGCAGAACCTTTTGGGAATCGCCTTTCCTTGAATGGGCTCTAAAAGAATCAGAATAGCTGTATCATTGTTCTCATCAAAGAGGCGGAAGTGGGAGAAGTCCAGCTCATACTTGCACCACTCGCTCTGCACAAAGTGCTCTGACAGCACAAACAGCGTCTTATGACTCTTCTCAATGGAGTCAATGATGTTATCAACAATCCACTTCCCAGGCACAAAATCCCGCTTGTGAAGACACAGTTTCAGAGGGGGGTTGGCGTGCTCCAGTTCCTGTACCATTAAGTCTTCAACCCACTCAGAGTCTCTCTCACTGTAGGAAACAAAAGCATCATAGCAGATGTCCTTTGTTTGCACTTTCTGTGGCTTCCTTTTTGCTTGAAGCCAAGCCCAGGTCATCTTCATATACCAGAATGCATGCAGCTTGTACCCCACAATCACAACGAGCAGGATGAACAAGAACTGCACAACGCAGATTGAGGACACCACCAGTGTTTGGTGGCATTCCATCAGCGAAAGCTGAGCAGCTTCCACTTGCTTCCCTCTCACAGCAGATGGAGAGTCACAAATGTAGTTTTCTGGCCAGTCAGCCAAGACATTGGCTATTCCTGCCTCAGACTGAATGAAGGAGAGAAATACACAAGAGCAGATGAAATTATTGTCCCCAGCCTCCAGCCTCTTCATGTTCTTAAAGGATTCATATTCTCCCTTAGAGAAACTGTTTAACTTGTTTCTTGTGATTGTCAGAGCCGCTACAGCAGGAAGGAGTGCAGCATCTGGCAAGGCCTTTAATTTGTTTTGGGCAATGTATAGCTCTCGGAGGAGTGGGAGCTGTATTCCAAATTCAATCAGGTTGTTGCTACTAACATCCAAAACTTCAAGAGTTGGAGGAATGCAACCTGTTAGCTTGGGGATTTGAGTGCCTGATAAATTTAAATATTTCAGGTTTTCCGGCCATTCACATACTTCCGGCATCTGTCCAAAATTATTCTGGCTAATGTCTAGGTTTGTTAGCTTCTGTAGGTGAGCTAAACTTTTTCCAGTCATCTTTAAATTGCTCAAGGAATTCTGACTTAAATTTAAAGTGTTCAGAACAGGCCAAGCGCCCATACATGCTGAATGCCCCAAAGCGGGATCTGAAAGCAAGTTGTCACTAAGGTCAAGATACTCCAGTGAAAGCAAACGTTTTGAAATGAGGCAAGGAACCAAGAAGACCTTAGTATTGCCAACAGTGACCTTCGTAAGGTTACCTATAAGATTGGACAGGCTATGAAGATCTGAAAACACATAAAATCTTTCTATGACTAAGGTCCATATTGTCACTACTTTAACAGGACTTGGTTTGTCTACATGAATTAGTCCAGACCAGTGTCCAGTCCCCTGAAATACACAGTCTTCTACCTCCACCTCCCCCAATTGTCTCATGTTTGCCATGATTCCCATCATACTAGGGATGCTTTCATCTGTAAGCAAAACATTTCTAAACAGGAGTTTCTTCATAACAGAAGGAATCATTATATTCAGTAACATAGTTTCATTTTCTGTCCTGAAAGCTATATTTCTCAGTTCTAAGCAGATTACAGAATTTACAAGATCCCCCAGAATTGATGATAGCACAGAAATACCTCTTACATTTATGATTATGTGATTTATGTTCCTAATGGATTTTAAACTTCCCTGCTCATACCAATGGAGCTTTTCCCCCTGAATTTCAAGTTGCTCAAGAACAGTAATTCCTTCAAAGTCCTGCTGCCGTATAGCAAGGAAGCGATCTTTATTCCCAAGGTGCAAATTTCTCAGATTCTTAAGATTTGAAAAAAGGGACCCTTCTCCAAGTTCTGCATAGAAATTACCCCGTATGTCCAGGTGCTGTAAGGAAACAAAGTCCCTGAACCAAGTAGGTGACAAGCGAGTCAAGTTATTACTGGATAAATCCAAATGCTCCAGTTTTCCAAGGGAGTGAAATGAATCCTCGTCTATTGTCCAAATTTGATTTGATTGCAGCAACAGCACACGGAGGTTCACGCCTGACCTCAGGTCATTTTCACTGATATGTTCTATCTTGTTGTGGGCCAGGTTCAGTCCTGTGATTTCACTTGTTATCCCTGAAGGAATGGTGTTCAACCCCAAGGAAGAACAGTCACAAAAATGATCAGCATCACACGAAGGACAAACCTGCTTCACAGCTCTTTCTTCTGAAACCTTTGCAGTTATGACTGTGTAGATGATCCACACTCTCCAGATTTGTTTAATCATGATTTTTATCTAAAATTTAAAATAGGGACAGTGTCTTTAGTTTTCAAAAAGCATATTTTTAAGACGAAATAAAACTAGCCCCTATGGAGATATAATCTTAAAGGTGTCAGAGGGGATTTGATGTAATGTCTTTTGAATATAAAAATGACTATTTCAAGCAATAACATATTCACTTAATAAAAATCAGATTATACATAAATGTAGTAGAATTATTTCCTGTTTGAAATTCAATTCCTTTTTTTGTTCTTCTTTCCCTTTTGGAATGAGGAACAAGTAATTAATTAAGAAATACAACTGTTAATTTTTATTTTAAAAAACAACATATGTAAACATGACATAAATTAGTGATCTAGTCCTTAACATGTTCAATAAATAATTGTTTCAGCAAACTACTCTTTTACATGCACATTTGTCATCACCCCCCAGATTTTATTTGCAGATATACACAGATCTGGAACTGGAGGGTGCTTATACTTCCTGCCTTTTCCAAATCTGTGAAGTCAATGAGAGCTGTGGGCAATCACTATCTTGTAAGGAGCATGTTCTTTCATATTTAAATGTTCTATTCTGTAACCTCTATATAGAGTTTCCTGAAAGAAAATGATCTGCAAATATTTAAAGCTTTTCCCTTAACCTTCATCTACTTTGATTTTTTGCTTATAAAGTCTTTGGAGCAGAGAATATCCTTGCCTAGAGGTCTGTGCCAGCCTGGAAATACTGATAATGAAGCCCAGCTTAGAGGATTTAGCACTGGAGCAGCATTGGCTCCTACAAAGGTAGTGGTTCCATTGTGCTGATAACCCCCCTCCAGTTTTTTAATATTTTGATTTGCATCTCTGTGGCAGTCTTTTGCAGATGGACAGGAACAGCTGTGTTACTCCAAGCAGGTTGCTATGGACTGCTCCAGACACTTGACTGGACTTGCCACCATCAGCCTCTATTCTGTCCCACTCTACAGAAGGAAAGAAAATCCACACCGTTCCAGATCCTTTGTCCTTCTTCCCTGGTACATTCACACCCCATTCCCTGGGACAGCTCCCTGCTACTGTGCAGTAGGGTCAGAAATGACATGACACGGGCACTGCTAAAGCACTACTAAAGCAAGTATTAAATGACTGTGCAGTACCAACTGTGAAGTGGGATGCATATGCAGATGCTCCCACTGTGTTCAATCCATGTTTACATCAGTATAAATGGCTCATAGGAAGCAACACTTTATTCCAGTAATTCCACTAAATATTCTACCCAATATGAGTATCTTATAGGTCATTTGTGACTTTCTCAGAATCACAGAGGAAGACTGAAGTTAAGCCATAAATAAAACTAGATTTTCCAGGGTTCCAATTTTTATCTTGGCCATAAGACCTTCCTGCCTCTTAGGATTTAAGAAAAATTTAAAAGCAAAACAAATTCCTTTACTTCTCAGGCAGGCAGTAAATTGAAAAAGTAATATTGCTGCAAAAGTGTTGTTGCATTAATTTTTAAAATGCATGTACCATCCTGCAACCTCTATATATTAGACTGAAATTTAAAAAAATCATTATAATCCAAAAAGTAACCAACTCTCAAAATTATTTAGAAAAGCATTGCAGCAGAAGTACAAGGAAGGCTTTTGTATAAAAAATAAAAGGAGAATTTTTGTAGTGATGTTATTTGGAGCTTCTTTTCATATAACCCCAGAGCTGCTGGCTTATCCATGTGCAAATTAAGAAAGGTATTTTTACTGCAAAAAAGCAAACTATCTCAATATAAACTGAAACTGGTGCTTGTCATTTTATAAAAATGTAAATGTGAGACTATTGCTGGCTTTCTTTGAGTAGGGAAGAAAGAATGCTGGTATACCCCCTCCCAAACCTAGCAACTTCCCCATTCTTTCCCTTTCCCCAACTTACAAGCACATGAGGGGACCTCAGGCTTGCCCATGGCTATCTATTAGCACAGACTGTGTCTAAGGGGTCCATGAAAGATGATTATGATCAATCAAAAGTATGTGAATACCCAGACTTGTAATTCAAAGGAGTCCGCACCTCCATTCGAAAAATTTTAGGGGTCTGCAAGCAAAAAGAGGTTGAAAACCATTGTCTTAGTACATCAACCATAAGCCAAAATGGAAACTGGGGAAAATGTCTAAGGGAAGAGCTGTCCCCCTACCCATGTGCATTTCCTTTTTCCCGGTGAGCATCACAGGAGTAGAGAAAAGGTTACAGGGAAGTTAAGGTGCATCTGTTTAAGGACTCATCCATGCAGATAGCAACCTAGAAGACTACTGCAGCTAACTTTCCAACACGGGCACTCTTATTCTTTGCTTTGGTGGTTTCTTTGAAATTAAGCCAAATACACAGGAAAATACTCAGTAAGGAATAAGCACGGTCACACTGGGAGTTGGTACAAACCATCTGTTGTATTTTAAATTAATATCCCAGGTGGTTTCACAGTAACTGCCCTGTATTGACAAACCCTACCCTACTTGTGTTGTTCCTAAGTAGGTGCCTATCTGACAATTATGTACAAGTGATAGACTCACCTGTGGCATACAGATGTTGGGGGAGGAGAAATATTTTCCTCCCTCATCCTATACCTCTAGTAGGAGACTCCCTGTCCACCCACAAAGGCTCTAACAATGACCTATTCCATTTTTTTTCCTATTAATGCCACTTCTCCTAGATCTCAAACTTTGGGAACTGAACAGAAACAGCATCACAGTTAGTGACTACCCCATTCACGCTTTTCCTAGCAAGTAGGTTCTTGACATTGCAGTGGAAGTTGGAAGTTGGTATGTGAGTGTGCCACTTAAGTGACTTACCACTCTGAGGAACATGCTGTTTGTAATCAACCCAAGTGGGTAGTAACAGGAGCAGGCCTACTTTCTGCTGCCTAGTTTGAGTGCCGGCTACAATCTACTGGTGAATATCAGGTTATTCTTATCCACAGTAATACAAGCCACAAATAAAAGGATACTTAATGTCAGTCTCTCAATGTCAGAAGCATCAACTAAATTTAAGCAGTATTATGTTGAAGCAAGGACCCAGAGTGACATTTTAATGGCTGAGAAAGCCCTAAAGAAAACACCCAGAAATGTGGCAACCTGAACATAGCCTTTCAGGCAAGATATTTACAGATAGAAAATTCAAGAGGAATAAAAATAAAGGGTGTTTTGGTCAACCGCTGAGTGGGATATTCTAGGTGATCTAAACTACGGGCATTATGCAGCACAGTTGCCAGCACTTAATTTGACAGGTAGCCTAAGCAAAAACTGAACTTGGCTGAACTACAGTGCAAACCACTGTAAAATGCTCTTGAGCTATTTCTCATGTCTTTGAAACAATCAAGCTTTTCTGTAGTGTTGGTTATGTTGGGCATCTGTCCCAGCCTTCTCAACTATATTATGATAACAAATGCCAGGGAAAATCCCATTCCTGTTTGTTTTAATCTACTCCCACTCTCCCCTGCCTATAATGCAGCATAAGATCTTGGCTTAATTTGCAGCCTTTCAGAGCCTTCTCTTTCAAAACAGCATTGGTATCTTGCCACTCCACATTATCATTGCCATCAGAAGAAATATCTTTTTCTTATCCGCTTGTAAAAATTGCATCAGACATTACCAGCATTTATAAACAACGGTTCTCAAGCAACCTTACAATTTGCTAAGTGTTACATCAACTATGGACCCAATTGGGCTGATTCATACACAAGGTTATCTTTACCTACACACGAAGCCTCACGGAAATCAGCAGAACTTGTGTAAAGTTAAATAACCCTGTCACAGTTCATAGTACTGAGCCCTATATGAATGATAATACAGATCATGTTCAATGTGCAGAGGTTATGCAAATTACATGTGGGGCTGGAAACCATTAGGACGAAGCTAAAATCATTACTGTACAAATAAGTGTCAACTATTCTATGGCTTTTGCAGCATTTTGACAACGATGCCAAAGCAGCCTGTAGAATCAGTTCTAACACACTCATTCCCACTGAGTGTCCAACAACAGCACACGAATGTGCTGGAAACATCCCCCCTCCACCCTGCCAATCTTACAATTTGGCAAAAATGGGATGAAATAAAGAAATAGTCTAGTTGACACTTGTTTGTAATGATTTTAACCTAGTTGTGATGGTTTCCGGCCCCACATGTAATTTGCAGGATCTCTGGATGTTGAACACAGTCTATTTTCCCTCTAGGTAAGATTTTGTGGGACCAACTCTCTACAGCTGGGAGAGGTGCCACAAAAAAACGGGCTTAACATGGATTGTGACCCATGGGGGCCACAGCACCCGGGCGTGCCCTGCAATCGTTCAGGGGTGCTTCAGCGTGTGGCGCAGTGTTAGCCCAACGTCCGGCATGCCAGCGTGATGCACAAGAGAGAGCTCGCACTAGGAAGCCGCGCGGCTGCAGGCAGGGCTGCCCGCTCTGTTCGAATCTCAACCACGCATGAGGCAGTGCCATCAATGACTTCCCATCAGGAAGGCGAATGCACATAGATTCAGAGATGCTAGCTAGGGTTGGAAGGAACCTCAACAGATCATTGCCTACTACATGGTAAAAACCCACCGGACAGCAGCATAAATCAGATTCAACATTTCATATGTATTTGAATGCCCGCCCTATCACTGATCTCCCGGGTGACTCCCAGACGTCTCCCGGAGATTTCTCCAAGGCAATCCCGGAGGGTTGGCTAGAAAAGCCAGGCTCCTTCACCCTCTTCGCTTCTCTGTACTCAAAAAGCAGGGAGGGAAGAGAAAGGGCTGGCGCGGAGAAGCTGGAGGGCCGCCGGCGCCGCATCTCTGCCAGCCCAAGCCCGGCAGGCTCAGGGATGCCGGTGCCCGGCCCGCTCCGGCTCTGCAGGTGCCCCTCTCTGCCAACACCCGCCGTCCGCAGCACAGCCCGGGGCCACCGGCGCCTGCAGCTGCCGCAGGGGAAGTGCGGGGCCTCCCGGCCCGGCCCCGGCCCGCGCTTCCCCCTCCCACCAAACCCAAGGGGCAGGAGGCAGGCAGGGCTCCTCCAGCCGCGAGCCGCAGCCCCCTGCGGGGCCCCGACGTCCCGCAAGGGCGCGAGCGGGGCTGGGGGCACAGACGGGACCCGGGAGAGCAAGCCAGAGGTTTCCCATGGATACTAGAGAGACTCGTAGCCGCCCCAGAGCCACTGTTCTTCGCTGTTAGGAAGCCTGCTGTCCCGAGGAAGGTAGTAAAGCCCTGGAGCAGGTGCGCGGGAGAGGTGGTGCGAGCTCCAGCCTTGGAGGTTTTCAAAACAAGCCTAGGCTGGGATGATCACGCACCTACTATGACCGCCTTCCAGAGAAATGTGGATGTGTATCTTGCTAGGATCCTGTGACCCCTGCTGACTTCGTGTCCCCGGGGCAGGGACTGGACTCGATGATCTTCCGAGGTCCCTTCCAGCCCCAATGTCTATGAGCCTATGCTCTAGTTGGGGGGGGGGGGCTGCTTTGAGCGGGGGGCGACTGGCTGGCGCGCCCGAGGGGGGGGGCGGG
>NW_005841924.1:266623-282464 GCF_000455745.1 Alligator sinensis
GACGCCGCCAGCGGCGTCAGCAGCAAGGGGGCGGGTGCTGGAGGGTGGCAACTGCCCACAGGTACCGCCGGCAGCACTTTTTGCAGGGGGTGCACCGCCAAGCTCAAGGGGTGTCGCCAGTGCCAAGAGGCGCTCCCAACTGCTCTGTCAACTTCCCAGCCGGGGCGGGGTGCGAGATGGAGCCCCAAGAGGCTCGTTTGGGGGGGCATGGGGACAGAGGGAGGGCGGCTTCCCGCGGCTGTGTGCGCTGCCGGGCAAGCATGGGGGTGCCCCTCGGATCTGCCTGTGGGGCGAGGGCGGGCTGCCGCTGTGGGCTTCGCCTCAGGCACCAAACTTCCTTGCCACGGGACTGACTAGATGGCCTCCTGAGGGCCCTTGCAACCTTCACTGATCAGTAGATAGTGCTTAGGGATCCTTAAAGTACAATTAACCCTTAAATGGAACATGAAATACCAACACAGACAGCTCAGTGTCCTAAAATCAGAGTCTAACTTTATTAGTACAAGTATTATCTTAGCAGTTTCTGTACTCAGGGAGGGAAAAACACTTAGTACAATGATCTCACCCAATCCCAGATGTTACTTTGCTTCACAGAAAAGACGGCCACTCAGGTCCTGTAGCAAAGGGTGCATCGTTGGCTGGGACCATCCAGATCAGTGTTGAAAGCCGGATTTATGATGAAAATGATGATGACCACGACACACTTAACTTTCTTACTTCCCCCTTTTATGGTTTGCTTTAACTTGACTCCTTTGATGACTCCTTGCTTTTGGATTGGTCTCTCTGCAGTCAGAATGTTGTTCATAATTTATCCTGGCAGCATATTCCTTTGTTCAACAGCCCCATTACAAGCACACCTCTTAATGTGGCCTTTTTCTGGTGTCTTACTTTAAGCATTGTTCGTTGGTCTCCTTTATCACCTTTCATTAACATATCCACTCATTCCATCCCTCTGATTCAGCTGGTTAGTGCCAAATTCAGTTAATTTGAGCTAGTAACAGAACTGTGACTATGTTGGGTTAGAAAAACTTCTCACAGTGATGGAAAAAGGAAAGAAACATCATGCGAGCAAACTCAAGGCCATAAGATGTGCGCAGGAAACAAGGCCAGCTGATATTGCAAACACCAGCAAAATGAAAAGTTCAGATAACAATGAGGCTGTACAGAACTTCAGGCTGAATATAAAAGAAAACTTTAAACAATGCTATAATTCACCACGGTATACACAGGTGCAACTTTAAAGCATAAAATATGACAAGCTACCCTAACAGGGGGTGCCCCTCGGATCTGCGCATGGGGTGAGGGCAGGATGCCACTGTGGGCTTTGCCTCGGGCATCAAACTTCGTTGCCACAATACTGACTACATGACCTCCTGATGTCCCTTCCAACCTTCACTTTCTATGATTTTGTGAATCCAGAGCGTTAAAGCCTTTCAGGCCTGCTAGGAGCTTGCTGAGTTCTTTGCGATGGAAGAATGACTCTAATATAAGGCTCTGCAATGGAGAGCACAGAAAATGGTTCAGGGGCTGGGGCACGTGAGTTATGAAGAGATGCTGAGGGAACTGGGTTAATTATTTCAACTTGGGGATTTGATAGCAGCCTTTAACTACCTTAAGTGGGGTTTCAAAGAAGCTGGAGCTAGACTGTTCTCAGTGGTGACAGCTGACAGAACAAGGAGCAATGGTCTTGAACTGTGGCAAGGGAGGTTTAAGCTGAGTGGTGAAAAACTCTCCCATTAGGAGAGTGGTGAAGCACTGGAACAGGTGGTGGAATTTCCATCCTTGGAGGTTTTTTAGGCCCAGTTTGACAAAGTCCTGACTGCGATGATCTATTTGGGGATGGTCCTGCCCTGAGCAGGGGGTTGGACTAAATGACCTCCTGAGGTCCCTTCCAACCCTCACTTTCTTACAATATTATGAAAAAGCAACTGAAAATTGAAAGTTAGCATTGTTCAAGAGGCACCTTGAGTCTAAAAAAAGGTTGAGAATTACTGGCATAGATGAAAGACTTTGAGTTCCCAGTGCCCCTTCCTTGTACCTCCCCTGACTCTCTGCCTACCATCTCCCACTCCTCTGCAGCTGCCAGCCCCTTACCCTTCCTCCCCTGGGACGCTCCACCCTCAGAACTCCATCCTGTGTGTCTCCCTTCTGTAATATTGATGCTACAGAGTCCACCGGGGCCATGAACTGGGTGCCCTCCAATATAGGTAAATCACAACATTGTTCTGTGGTACAGATGGGACCCAACCCTGAGTTTTACTAGGACTGGCTACAGGTTTTGGTTTAACTACTCTGTTCACCCGTCTGGATCTCTCTTCCATCCCTTGCTGCAGACTTTCCTTCACCCCAATCTATTTCCAATTAGTCCTTCCTGTCCTCTTTCTTCTCCCCACCTCCCAGCTTGCTTCATCCCAAAGGAAATAACTTTTGAAGCATCAAAAAGTTACCCTTGTCTAAATGTACGATATCATTGATGTGGATTTTCCAGAAAACCTCCATACATACAGATGAGAAGAGCATATGCATTACAATAACTATATTGAACTATCACTCCTCTGCTTCAGACCATAAAACAATCATTAATTGGGGGTACTAAAAGATTGCCCCCATGGCACAGCATACTTGCACTAGTTTGCTATGCAAAAGTGGCCTTCATCAGAATCCCAAGTGGAGATCTCAGGCCTGGAGGCACATCTGTTTAAAGAAAAAACAATCCTGGATCCTCAGCTGCCTAAGTAGAACGATTGAGAGTAACTTAAATAGGATTAATATTGGTGGGGAAAGACTTGCTCTGCATAAAAACTCAGATAAGCCAGCTTTCCCCTTTGGCGGTCCATCTACCCCTGCGAAACATCACTTCCTCTTCTGACCATGTGGAAGTGAAAAGAGACAGAAGAAACAGAGGACAAGGAAGAGGGAAACCAAGTCTTTGATGGTGGTTTCATGGGTTGGCCTTACAAAAACAGAGTCATCCCTGTTCCAATCAGTAGCATAAATGGGGGGAGGGGGGAGGGGGAGGAGCAGAACCAAGGCAGACGTCTCAGATGCCACCTTGGGGTGTGGAGGAAGTGAAGGGAAGATGGTCACTGCGACAGCAATGGCTGGCCACACCACTGCTTCTGGCACCATGGCAGCCAGCACTGTCCCATGGGCCACAGCTACCCAGGGTACAGAACTGCTCTGCTATTCCTCTGGTTTCTATCAGTCAAGAGAATAGGAACTACTTGGATTAGTGAAGATATAGCCAAGATTGCTAGAGGACATTTTCCCTCTGTGTTGTACCTGTGCTACTTTTTTTTTTGTAACTTCCCTTCCTCTGCCTTTGTTGCTACTTAAAAGATGTGATAAAGCTACTATGGCAGTGACACAATCTAATTATGTTATCTGTTAAAAAAACGATTGCCTTTAGTTGTTTTGAATGGATTATAATGAAAGTCTCTTTTTCTTTGTTGTCACCAAAGAATAAACTGAGAATGGTCTCTCAAGTATGCTTTAAAAAACAGGCAACTATTCAAATGAAAATCATTTATAGTCATATCTAGCATCCACTAGTTTTCAGTGGATTTTGAATATTAAATAGTTAGAAAAAACTGTTGATTTGCATATAATCATAATACAACAATATCAGTGCTGATGCAGGTAGTGAGTTTGATTAGCCTCAGATCGATCATCCTCTATATTGTATGTGTACCCTATTTTTGAACAGCTAGGCCAGTAGCTTGCTGTGTTAAGCCATTTTTTAAGGGACAATATTAACTTCCCAAAACATGTATCAGTATATATGTGTGACAGAGCACTTGGTGCACCTGTCACTAAGAGAAAAGGCTGCCTGAGAAGCAGCCTGCAGGGCTGGCAGGGGGGCTGATTAGGGTGTCACTTGAGTAGAAGGGGGCCGGGCTTGAGGCATATAAGCCAAGGGCTGCAGCTGATCAGGCAGTCTGCCCCTGAGTGCCATGGGGAGAGGAGCTCCTATTAGCAGGGATCCTGAGATAACCACTGAGCTGGATACCTTCAAGTCAGCCGGCCCTGACAATCTTCACCCCAGGGTACTCAAAGAGCTGGCAAGCATCATAGCCCAGCCTCTAGCACGGATCTTTGAAAACTCTTGGCGCTCTGGTGTAGTGCCCAAAGACTGGAAGAAGGCCAATGTGGTGCCTATTTTCAAGAAAGGGAGGAAAGTGGATCCGGCTAACTATAGGCCCATCAGCCTGACTTCTATCCCGGGGAAGATCTTAGAAAAGTTTATTAAAGAGGCCATCCTTAATGGACTGGCCAACGTCAACATCTTAAGGGCTAGCCAGCATAGGTTTGTTGCGGGTAGGTCTTGCTTGACCAATCTCATTTCCTTCTACGACCAGGTGACCTATCACCTGGACAAGGGAGAAGAGATTGATGTCGTATATCTTGACTTCAAAAAAGCCTTCGATCTGGTGTCCCATGATCGCCTCTTGGAGAAACTGGCCAATTGTCACCTTGGGTCCTCCACGATCCACTGGCTGGAAAATTGGCTCCGGGGTCAGACCCAGAGGGTAGTAATTGATGGAAGTCACTCATCGTGGTGTCCTGTGACCAGTGGGGTCCCTCAAGGCTCTGTCCTTGGACCCATACTGTTCAACATCTTCATTAATGATGTGGACACTGGAGTCAGAAGCGGACTGGCCAAGTTCGCCAATGACACCAAACTTTGGGGCAAAGCATCCACACCAGAAGACAGGCAGGTTATCCAGGCTGACCTGGACAGGCTCAGCAAGTGGGCGGACGAGAATCTGATGGTGTTCAACGCCGATAAATGCAAGGTTCTCCACCTTGGGGAAAAAAAACCCGCAGCATCCTTATAGGCTCGGCAGTGCTATGTTGGCTAGCACTATGGAAGAAAGAGACTTGGGGGTCATCATTGACCACAAGATGAACATGAGCCTGCAGTGCGATGCTGCAGCTAGTAAAGCGACCAAAACGCTGGCTTGCATCCATAGGTGCTTCTCAAGCAAATCCCGGGACGTCATTCTCCCCCTGTACTCGGCCTTAGTGAGGCCGCAGCTGGAGTACTGTGTCCAGTTTTGGGCTCCACAATTCAAAAAGGATGCGGAGAAGCTTGAGAGAGTCCAGAGAAGAGCCACGCGCATGATCAGAGGTCAGGGAAGCAGACCCTACGATGACAGGCTGAGAGCCCTGGGGCTCTTTAGTCTGAAAAAGCGCAGGCTCAGGGGGGATCTGATGGCCACCTACAAGTTTATCAGGGGTGACCACCAGGTTCTGGGGGAACGTTTGTTCACCAGAGTGCCCCAAGGGATGACGAGGTCGAATGGTCACAAACTACTTCAAGATTGTTTCAGGCTGGACATGAGGAAGAATTTCTTTACTGTCCGAGCCCCCAAGGTCTGGAACAGCCTGCCACCGGAGGTGGTTCAAGCGCCTTCATTGAACACCTTCAAGATGAAACTGGATGCTTATCTTGCTGGGATCCTATGACCCCAGCTGACTTCCTGCCCTTTGGGCAGGGGGCTGGACTCGATGATCTTCCGAGGTCCCTTCCAGCCCTAATGTCTATGAAATCTGTGAAATCTATGAGCTGAGATAAGCAGCGCTGAGCCCAGGAACAGGCCAGGCCTTGGAATAGATAGGCCTAGGAACAGAAGCAGGCAAGCCCATATCCTGGAGAGGGGCAGAAGAGTGGAAATCCAGGCTGCCTGAAGCCCAGCCAGTGAATAGAACGGTGCTCAAGAGGGGCGAGGCAGGCTTCGCAACAGATAAGCCTGGCAATGGCCTGAGAGGGCTGCTGATGAATGACCTGGTGGTTGTGGAAAGGACTAAAGGGGAGGTATGGAGAGAGGGTGGGGGGACAGAAGAATAGGGGGCCTGACACCCAGAAAAACAGAACCTGAGCCCATTGAGGGACAGAGCATGGGGCCAGAGCAGGCCTTGGAAAAGATAGGCCTGGGGCCAAGAGAGAGAAAGTAAGCAATGAGCCCAGGAAGAATTAGGTACTTGGGGAAGGTCCAGTGCCCAGGGGGACTAGGGTGCATCGAGGGAAGCTGCAGTGCCTGGGACCCAGAGGGCAGAGAGTTGTTAGATCACCTGCAAGGCATGGGAGTGGGTATTGAGGAGGACGGAGCCCACAAAACTAGCCCTTAAGGCAATGACCACAAGCACCTATGGTCCTGAGAGTAAGACCAGGCTTGAGGCGCTCTGGGGCAGCCTCCTTTTCATCAGAAATTAACAACATCCAGGCATGGGGGGGGTGAGTAAAAGGGGAAGGGCTGCATGGGGAGCCAGGCTGGCAAGGGCTGAGTGGCCAGCAGGAGGCATTGCTACCACCCCTGGGACAAGCACTTGCTACAACATGTTACACAACACTAAAAGAGTCAGGCACCAAGAAGAATATTAGTTTCTCCTGAAGCATACAGGGAGGTTTTCAAAGTCTGGTCAAAAGAAAAGTAGACTATAAATGTAGTCATGAAGCAAGCAATTTACATCCAGCAGTCTTCTGGCCCAAACTGTCTAGTACATTCAGGTATCTTTGGGGCACTCCTGTTATGCATTATCAGCCATGAACATAGCTGAACTTGCCAGATCAACCAAGGGGTATGGCTGCTTTCAATTGCCAGCCCACTCTGGCCCCATGTATTATAATTAATCAATCACAAACATACTCTCTTTAATTTTTATATATAAGCTACTACCATACCCTTACCTAACGAACTCAATTTTTAATTTCCCAAACGTTGCATATATTCTTTGTTTCAATTTTCATTTAAAGAATGTGTAAGGTAGATAACTATGTACTGAATAACATTTCACAGGGAACACTAGTAAGAAATGAGAAAACTCCTTCACAGTTGCAGCAAAACCTTAAAGTGACAATATTTTACCTTAAAGTCATATTTTTCATTTTATTACTAGAAACGTGCCTGATTCTTAACATTGAAATTGCTTTATAAAACAAAGTCCTCTTCCTTCAGTTTTACAATTAAAATTCTTTTATTGTGGTGTTGAGAGGGATACTAACAAATATTGAATATTTTCCAATCCTTGAATATCCACATTATTTTTTCCAGCCAGGAGTGTGAGGATATAAATAATCTTCTGCATGAAAGAGGTTTAACTGTAGTCTCCTTCAGATTGGGTAGTTGCCAGATTTTGCTCCTACAAAGAATAGAATATTTCACCAAAGTTAGGTGGTATCTCTAAGCCCCTTCATTCATTCCTATATCCTCAAGCAATTTGAAACTGTAGCTGAGGTTGGGTCTATGACAATCTCTTTTGCACAAAGCTGTGTCATTTTAATAAAAAGAATTCCAAAACAATAGTCACCAGCTTAGAAGGGATATGCTACTCATTGCACCAGAATTTCGTTAGCTTATGAAAACAAGGGGTTTCTAATGACTGGATCAAAAGTAACTTGGAAAACCTGTGCTTTCGTTGTGGACCAACCATGTGATTAAAAAATTAGTTGCAGGTCTATCCAATAAAACAAGAACAAGTATATAGATAGATCCAACTATAGGCTACATAAAAATAATACAATAAAAGCATGCATAAAGTTGTGAAGTCAAATATTCAAAAGTTATTAGACATCAGAATTAAGGCTGCCTGTTCAATAAGCAGTTCTTCTACATTTTTTTTTTTTTCAATCTCATCATTCAGTGTTTGGCCTCAAGCATAATTTACTGCATGCCTCTTAAACCCTACCCTGGTTATACAATTAGCAATTTCCTCATGGGATTTTCCCTCATCACAGAGCTAGATTTACAAGTGGTATGTAGGCCTTGACTTTTGGTTGCCCTGCCACCCAGTCGAATTCATAACCCTGGGTTAGGTCCTCAGGTTTCATATACAATACATAGGAGAGTCAGATGCCTAAGACCATGATTCACAGAACCCAGCAGCACATTCAAAGAAAATGCTGAAGACAGCCCAGTCCCTCAAAGTGAGTTCAGCACCTAGCTCCAACCTGGATGGAGGCACCTATGTCCATGGAAAATTCACAGGTGTGAAACCCCTCCTGTAGTTAAATGCCTAAAACCCATCTGTTTTATTTAGAAGTTGGGGAAGGGGGAAAGAAGGAAGAAGGTTTTCTTATTCTTACCTGCTGAAGCTGTTCCACTAAAATACTAAAATATTCACTAGAAGGGAGAGGTGCTGGAATCAGGTTTCCCAGGGGAGTGGGCCAGCCATCACAAGCAAATTGTTCTCTCTCTGTTTAAAGCCAATCGACTGATTATTTAATTATGCTTAGTAAAGCTGAATGGCTTAACTTCAGCTGAAATACTGTGTTCAGTTTGGGGCACCACATTTTTAAAGAAAAATAAGAGAAACTGGAGAAGGTCCAAGGTTAAGTAAGAAAGACTATAAGTGAGTCAGAAAGCAATTTGTGAGGAATGAGTAGAAGGACAAGGCATGTTTGTTTGAGAGAAAAAGGAATTGCGGGCATTATGATAGTTTTCAAATATTCAAAAAGTTGCCATAGAGAAGATAAAGAGCCATTTGTGCTGTCCTCCTATGAAGAGCAGGATGTGCAGCACTGCATTTCAACTTCAGCGAAGGTTTAGCATAAATCTCAGGAAAACTGCAAGAGCAGGAGGACAATGCAGTAACTAGCCCAAGGAAGCTGTGGAACTTCCTTTCTGGGAGGTTTCAAGAAGAGGCAGGGCATGTATTTGTCTCTGCTGGTTTACACCCTATGTTTGTACAGAGGTTGGATTAGACCAGGAGTGGGCAAAATGCAGCCTAGGGGCCAGATATGGCCCACCAGGCCATTCTATCTGGCCTGCGGGGCCCCTAAAAAATTTAGAAAATTTATATTTATATGCCCCTGGATGCCTATCATGTGGCCCTCAATGGCTTGCCAAAACTCAGTAAGTGGGCCTCCACCCAAAATAATTGCCCGCCCCTGGATTAGACTCTCCAGGTGCTTCTATGAACATGAAAGAATTATCCATGAGTTAGGATACTCTCACAAGTCATAGGGGACCTACATTCAAAGAGGCATGGAAAGGATTTGAAACATAGTCTTCTACTGGGTAAGTGCTCTGCACTGCTGGCATGAAATGGAGTGGGAATATCTGGTTTGTGAATCCCACCAGGGTTTAGACAAGAGACAGAGGCCAAGCAGGTTCACATAGCTGCACACATGCCAAGAGTGGAAATGTTGGTGCCATGGGAATTTTACTGGAGAAAACTTAGGTGCTGAAGAAATGTAAGTACCTACAGAAGTAGACATGTGGGAATGCTGCTCTGACCCACTGTAACTACTGTGGGTCAGAGCAGACTCAATTAATCGAGTCTGCTGGAGCGTAGTAATGACTGCACTCCAGCAGCCTCCGTAGCTTGTGTATTTAGCATCCCTGTGCTTCAAAATGGCAGTAAGGGGACTTAAACTAAAGCTCATCTAACGAGTTTTAGTTAAAGTGCCTGTACTGCCATTTTGAAGTGCGGGATGCTGAACACATGAGGCGCTGTAAGCGCTTTAATTCAAGTGGTCCTCGGAGCTGGTCTAATTAAAGCACCCCTCCTCTTGCCCCCAGAATACATGTAAAGACATCCCTGGTCAGTGGGGGAGAAATCAGTAGCGACTACATTGGACTGAGTATTTAAAGGATATTTAAGACCCTCTTGTGAATCTAGGCCATGGTACCCAAGTGCCTCACAAACATTGAGGAATTTATATTCACAGCTCTCCTAGGAAACAGGGCAGTACTATATCCCCATTTAGCAAATGTGATGAAATGAAACGCAGAAAGGTTAAGACTTAAATTTGCAGAAGCATCCACTAATTTGGGGTTCTTCCAGGATTCTAACGGAGGTAAGCTTCACTGGTACAAGCCAATTTTAGCATCACTACAATGTATCTACCCATAAGTCTAGCAGTGGTTCAACTTCCTCATGACAGTCAACTATGAATAGCCTTTCCTATCTTAGTGGGATAGGCAGACAGGAATGTGGGTGATATTAGGGCACTATTGATCAGGAAGACTAGAGTAGTGGTGGTCAACCTGCAACATGAGTGCCACAAATGGCATAGGCCGCCTCTGTGGATGGCATTGGAGTGGCACTCAGGGTGAGTACAGGGTAATTTGTGTATCTAGGGACAAAAAGGTTGGCCCCCACTGGGCTAGAGAACATGGGAAAAGGGAGAAGTAAATTCAACAAGCCTTACATTGCCCATATGTAGTTTGCTTTTATACTGTGAGTGCCTGAGAGTGTATTAGGAACAGAAACTGGATCATCTTCTGTGCTTTTACCGCATCTAGGACCACATAAATAAGAGAGAGGAAATGAATAAAGTACACAAATCTCTAAGCTACTTTCCCACAGTAATCCTGTGACTCTGGGGTCCAGAAACTTTCCTCTTGAGATTTCACACCATACACATTATTCCAAGTATTTCTCACATTGTTGCATTCTCAATTAACTACACCAAATATAATCTTATTGTAAATCTTTTCATTTGACTATAATTACACATTATCTTGTTGCCCTGTGGGGTCAGGCCAACACTCAGGATCTAAATATTGCGCTGTTAGACAGGAAGGCGTGGGGTACAATTGCACATGCACACACTCAAAAATCAATTAGGTGCATACACACACACACACTAGGCACATACACATACTCTAGGTGCATACACCCCCACCAGGCGTACATACACACACTACCAACTCAGGCACATACACACCCAAAATTACCGGCCTAGGCACATGCACACTTATTACCAATTCAAGCACCTACACGCTATACATGCCAAAAGTTAGACAAAAAATCAATGGTCAATACCCACACACACAGTACACATACACAGATTACTAATTCGTATATCATGCACATAATGACATATATACATATACACACACACACCAGTTCACACACATACAATCCACCCACACATACATACAAGTAAGTTCCTAACTTGGATGGTGTGGTGTGTATGTGTGTGTGCTTGAGGTACCTGGGATACTTGGGGGAAGGTTAAGTGAAAGAGAGAGTTAAAGTGTAGGGAGTGAAAGTTGCCGGAACTGGGATTAGAACTAGAGAGAAGCTGGCTGAGGAACTGAGGCTTGGGTTTACTTAAGGTCAGGCTCACCTGGTGCCAGGGTGGAAGCAAGGGAAAAAGCCCAGTGGCAAGGAGGAAACAGCCAGGAGATAGAGGCAAAAAGCTGGGAGATCAGGGGAAAAGGCAGTGGGGATGAGACAGTGGGAAAGAAACAGGGGTTTGAAGGCAGAGAGGAGCTCAGGACTGCTGGAGCCACAAGAGCATGGGACAGGTGTTAGAGGTGGCGGTGAGCCAGAAGCAGAAGAGGGAGAAATGAGACAGAAGTTAGAGGGGCAAGGAGCAGAGACTGGAGCAGGGCTGGAACCGTAGTAAAGCAGAACACAACTTAGGGGTCCAAACACCAGTTTTACTAAATGAAGACTGTACTGTACAGCTTGGTTCCTACACACACACTCAATGGCAGCAGGAGAAAGAGACTCAGTGGAAGGGTTGGAGTCCAGGTAGGGAAGAGAAACAGAGTCCAAGTCCTTGGTTGAAGAGAGGGTGGGGGGGTGATAGCTACCTATCCAGGCTGAAAAGGGGTCTTTGTCCAGCAGGTGTTGTCCAGAGGGGGGGTGGTCGCTGGCAGGGCCTCTGGGTAGATAGGTGGTGTGGCATGGTGCTGGTCCAGATGGAGAGAGCGTCCCCAGGAGTCAGTCTTCGCTACCCCTTTTTATGGGGCAGACTACTTGTGATCTCCTATGGAGAGGGCCTGTCCAGGCAAGTTCAGTCCTGTTCCAGAGGGCTCCAGGTGTTCTTACTGAGCATGTGCAGCCTTGGCATGATGGTGTTGCCTCATCTTTTGTTTCTTGGTTGCTGAGGGTGGTTCCAATGGCTGAGTCGTTGGTCCAGGTATTGGTTTTGATGGTTCGGTCATTCAGAGGGAGCAGACCTACTGCCGTTGCCTCTCAAGCACCCGCATTCATCCCCATTCATTCAGGAACCAAGTTACATAGGAGGGGTAGGTGCGAGTCATAAGTTACATAACTGGGCATGGGGACAACATGGAGACTTGACAAACAAAATGGAAACTTGACATGACTTATGCTAACTTACATAGATAGGCCTAAATCATATAGTATCAGTAAAACAGTAATATAGAACAGTAAAAATCAATATACATATAATAATTATACAATATAAAGAAGGAGAAAAAACAAAACAAATACAACATGCTACCAAAATAAAATGCTGAAGCTTATCCTATGTCTTAACTCACTTATACTTATTTATAGGGAATAGAGAGAGAGAAAAAGTCAGAAATGCTTGGGGAAGGGGAGGGAATGCAGTTTTAAATAAAATAAAAAACAACAGAAACTGGGGGTTTTGCTACAATCTTTTCAAGGCATCAGCTGAAAGAATCTTATTTTCATGCAAACAAATAATACTCTTTTACTGTGTTCTTGTCAAATGACAGCAAATGCTCTTAGGGTATCTAAGACAACTAAAACAGGATGCAACCAACAGACCTTGAGGTATTTTTCAGCATGTTGGCTTTATTTCTTTTATAAGAGAGAGAAGACCAGTAACATTTGTTTTGAAATAGTTCAGCAAAGGGGGTAGACATAGCTACAGAAAGATACCTGAATTAAGCAAAAATTATTCCCAAAAGTATTACTGAAGATATTGCTGATGTTACTGATAGATGATGTTATGTAATGTAATGATGTTACTGAAGATATAGACACCTTACCTACATCCCAGTTATTAACAGAAAATGCAGAAGACCAAAGAATTTCTCTGGCAGTCACAGTCTCAGCCGGTATATTCCATTTAACAAAGATATAATTAGTTTAATGTACAGGCAAATTCTCTGTATGGAATAACAATAAATAAGTCCTTATCAGGAAAAGGGCCTGCCCCATATTCTAGGTGGAAGGCCAGTGCAGGAGTGCTACTATAGTGGTCTTAAATTAACTTTCCTACGACGTTAAGGCCTCTTTTAACTTACTCCAAAATACTTGCTGCTGCACTTCCTCAAGAGGCCATTCCAGGTAGGTCTTTGTGTTCATTAATTTCCTCAGATTGCAGAACCTTTTGGGAATCGCCTTTCCTTGAATGGGCTCTAAAAGAATCAGAATAGCTGTATCATTGTTCTCATCAAAGAGGCGGAAGTGGGAGAAGTCCAGCTCATACTTGCACCACTCGCTCTGCACAAAGTGCTCTGACAGCACAAACAGCGTCTTATGACTCTTCTCAATGGAGTCAATGATGTTATCAACTATCCACTTCCCAGGCATAAAATCCCGTTTGTGAAGACACAGTTTCAGAGGGGGGTTGGCGTACTCCAGTTCCTGTACCATTAAGTTTTCAACCCACTCAGAGTCTCTCTCACTGTAGGAAACAAAAGCATCATAGCAGATGTCCTTTGTTTGCACTTTCTGTGGCTTCCTTTTTGCTTGAAGCCAAGACCAAGTCATTTTCATATACCAGAATGCATGCAGCTTGTACCCCACAATCACAACGAGCAGGATGAGTAGGAGCAGCAGAATGCAGATTGAGGACACCACCAGTGTTTGGTGGCATTCCATCAGCGAAAGCTGAGCAGCTTCCACTTGCTTCCCTCTCACAGCAGATGGAGAGTCACAAATGTAGTTTTCTGGCCAGTCAGCCAAGACATTGGCTATTCCTGCCTCAGACTGAATGAAGGAGAGAAATTCACAAGAGCAGATGAAATTATTGTCCCCAGCCTCCAGCCTCTTCATGTTCTTAAAGGATTTGTGTTCTTCCTTGGAAAAACTGTTTAATTTATTTCTTGTGATTGTCAGAGCCACTATATTAGGAAGTAGTGCAGCATCCGGCAAGGCCTTTAATTTGTTTTGGGCAATGTATAGCTCTCGGAGAAGTGGGAGCTCTATTCTAAATTCAATCAGGTTGTTGCTACTAACATCCAAAACTTCAAGAGTTGGAGGAATGCAACCTGTTAGCTTGGGGATTTGAGTGCCTGATAAATTTAAATATTTCAGGTTTTCCGGCCAGTCACATACTTCTGGCATTTGTCCAAAATTATTCTGGCTAATGTCTAGTTGTGCTAGTTTCTGTAGGTGAGCTAAACTTTTTCCAGTCATCTTTAAATTGCTCAAGGAATTCTGACTTAAATTTAAAGTGTTCAGAACAGGCCAAGCGCCCATACATGCTGAATGCCCCAAAGCGGGATCTGAAAGCAAGTTGTCACTAAGGTCAAGATACTCCAGTGAAAGCAAACGTTTTGAAATGAGGCAAGGAACCAAGAAGACCTTAGTATTGCCAACAGTGACCTTCGTAAGGTTACCTATAAGATTTAACACAGCATAAAGATCTGTAAATAAATAAAATGTTTCGATGGATACATTCCATATTGTCAGTACTTTAACAGGGAATGATTTGTCTGCAGGACCTTGTTCAGACCACTGTCCAGTCCCCTGCAACGTACAGTCTTCTGCCTCCAGCTCTACCAATTGTCTCATGTTCGCCATGATGCCCATCATACTAGGGATGCTTTCATCTGTAAGCAAAACATTTCTAAACAGGAGTTTCTTCATAACAGAAGGAATCATTATATTCAGTAACATAGTTTCATTTTCTGTCCTGAAAGCTATATTTCTCAGTTCTAAGCAGATTACAGAATTTACAAGATCCCCCAGAATTGATGATAGCACAGAAATACCTCTTACATTTATGATTATGTGATTTATGTTCCTAATGGATTTCAAACTTCCCTGCTCATACCAATGGAGCTTTTCCCCCTGAATTTCAAGTTGCTCAAGAACAGTAATTCCTTCAAAGTCCTGCTGCCGTATAGCAAGGAAGCGATCTTTATTCCCAAGGTGCAAATTTCTCAGATTTTTAAGATTTAAAAACAGGGCCCCTTCTCCAAGTTCTGCATAGAAATTACCCCGTATGTCCAGGTGCTGTAAGGAAACAAAGTCCCTGAACCAAGTAGGTGACAAGCGAGTCAAGTTATTATTGGATAAATCCAAATGCTCCAGTTTTCCAAGGGAGTGAAATGAATCCTCGTCTATTGTCCAAATTTGATTTGATTGCAGCAACAGCACACGGAGGTTCACGCCTGACCTCAGGTCATTTTCACTGATATGTTCTATTTTGTTGTGGGTCAGTTTCAGTCCTGTGATTTCACTTGTTATCCCTGAAGGAATGGTGTTCAGCCCCAAGGAAGAACAGTCACAAAAATGAGCAGCATCACACAAAGGACAAACCTGCTTTGTGGCTCTTTCTTCTGAAACCTTTGCAATAATGACTGTGTAGATGATCCAGATTCTCCAAATGTTTTCTGTCATCCTGCTTGGTTTAATTTTTTTCAACATCTTATCTGTGAAAAAGAGAAATAAAGGGAGAAATGAGCTAGCTAAGTGAATTGAATTCCCTCAATAACTACCCCCACAATGGAACCATCGCCATTTCTGGATCTTGCACTTGCACCTCCAGAAAAGTAATACATCTCATCCAGTGCACTAAGTGCCCTGATAGAAAATATCTAAGAGAAACCAAACAACAACTGCATACCAAAATGAACGCACAACGAAAATCTATCAAAGACAAAAATACCCAATTACCTTTGGGTGCACACTTCTCACAAGACAGCCACTCTCTCTCTAATCTCTCAGTTCTAAGCCTCAAAGGAAATTTACAAAACAACTTTCATACATGAGCCTACGAATTTCACTTGATAAATCCAGTGGATACAAAAAAATCATGGAGTAAATATAGACATTGAATTGAAATATATACACATTATAACCTGCCTACCACCCAAAAACTCCAGGTAACCTGTCTGCGTTTTCATAGTTTCATAGTTTCTCGGGTCGGAAGGGA
>NW_005841924.1:283172-291253 GCF_000455745.1 Alligator sinensis
CCCCTCATCCAAATCACTGATGAAGATGTTGAACAGGGCGGGCCCGAGGACCGAGCCCTGCGGGACCCCACTGCCCATGTCCTTCCTAGGCTGAGAAGGACCCATCCACTACCACCCTCTGGGTGCGGCTCTCTAGCCAGTTGGCGACCCACTGGACTGTGTGGGTGTCTATGCCACAGTCCCCCAGTTTCCTAACGAGAACGGGGTGAGAGACAGTGTCAAAAGCCTTCCGGAAGTCCAGGAAGACTATATCCACTGCTACCCCTGCATCCAATAATTTAGTGACCTGATTGTAGAAGGCCACCAGGTTGGTCTGACATGACCTGCTGCTGATGAACCCGTGCTGATTGCCCCTGAGCATGCATTTCCCTGCTGGTCCCTCCTGGATGTGTGCCAGAATAATTTTCTTGAACAGCTTGCCCAGGATCGAGGTAAGACTGACTGGCCTATAGTTTCCCGGGTCCTCCTTCCTCCCCTTTTTGAAGATGGGAACCACGTTGGCCCTCTTCCAGTCCTCCGGCACCTCTTCAGCTACATCACCAGGTCAACATTCCTTCCTCCCCCAACCACCTACCTGTCTCACACCTATTGTCTTCTATGGCCTCTGATCCTCACTGCCACACACCTGCACTTTCAGACCTGCATTTTGCATATTGGCTTCTATTCCATCCAGGAGAACAAAACAGCAGATGACTCTCCCTATGCCTGTGTTTGGACCGGAAAGCTTGCAAAGAACAACTTTTCCAACTATTTAGTTCATCTAATAAAAGATATCACATTTACCCAAAGCACCTTGAACTGCAGTGTAATTTCATTTGTTAGGACTTCTGATTTTATTTTTTTTCTTCAAACAGGAAGTTAGACAGAGTGGCCTAAAAACTGACTTTCTTTTTGTAATGTTTCCCTGGTTGAGGTTCATTTTCTTTTCCCGATGATTTACTTTGGAGGTGTGACAACTCATTGATGTTTAAAGTAATTGCATACTGTAATTAAATACTCAGGTTTTACAACCTATTCTTCCAGAAGTATATAGACACTAACTTCTGGATTGTTAGCACTGTGCCTCCTCTTTTTTACTGAACATCACAAGCGTTACTCATAGAATTGCTTCACCAGAAACAACGGGGAATGACACAGCAACTCGTCTGATTTGGTACCAAGAACTTTATTAGATGAAGACAAGACAAAAATTTTTAAGTACAAGGTTAGTCATACATACAGACACCAGCCTGACAAGCAGTTCAGAGCTTTACAGTGAGGATTCAGGATTGGTACCAGGTCCCGAGTTTCCTGCTGGGCACTGAGTGTAGAGATCTGTGGTCACGATCTCATGTGTTGACACTCCACAAGGTGTGTGTCACAAGGTGATCAAAGAGGTGTGTGCAGGATCACCAGTCATCTGTCTTTTATACATCTCTCTTCCTTCTTCTTGAACCTTTCATCCTATCTATGCTCTAAGCTAAATAGATTTTCTTATTTGGAGCAAATATTATAATTAAATATTATAATTATAATTAAGCTGAGACCCTAGGTGTTGCCAGGATACCAAGGACCTTTTGACCCAGACAAGAGATGAAAAAAACACCACAGACACAGGTTTT
Organism: Alligator sinensis; assembly: GCF_000455745.1. NCBI lineage: Eukaryota > Metazoa > Chordata > Crocodylia > Alligatoridae > Alligator > Alligator sinensis. Next base: position 284,774 of record NW_005841924.1, read on the forward strand.
TCCTATCTCCATAAGCACTTGCTTCCTGCTTTCTTGCTCAAGCAGCAAGTGAATGATACTGCCGTTCAACAGAATCTTTACTACAGAGGTCAAGCCAGCTTGTTTTTACATTTTAAAACCCCAATATGTCTGATTCCTGTTCTCCACCTCAGTGCCTTAATGCCTCATCCTAAATCTTGTAGCATAATTTAAAATATCACGCTACATAAGGGTTGTCTACATTTTGCTTTAGCCAGAGAGGGACTTTTACAACCTTGAACCTTGCAAGCAGGGTTAACACACCAATATATCAATACAAGATTTCACTTAAACAAAAATTATATTGCTAAGGACAATAGTACATGGGTGCATCTAAAAGACTATTTTCTGGTTTTTCTCTTCCTCATGCTTTAGATCTTTCTTGTTTTCGGATATCGTTACATTCTTTGTGGGAGAGACCATGTCTGTGTCTTTTAAAAAAAAAAAAAAAAAAAGAGTCCAAGATAAAGGGGACTGATGTTACTCCAGGCTTCTTGGCATTACTATAAAGTAAATAATAAAAAGGAAAGAATGATACATCTTATGAATTCTGCAAAGGCAATCCAGAATATCTGTGGAAAAGTGGGGACAACCCATCAAAACAAGTGAATCCTGTCACCATTTGATAAACAGCACAGACAAAATGGAACACATTGCAGCAGCGTACATTTTAGTTCCTTTGCCAACATAGTACTGATTTAATTCACACAGGGTCTGACCACACAGCTTTTGATATCACTGGCTTCAGTAGCAGAAAGATTACATCTATAGTTACTCGAGTACTGACCTTCCTTACTGAGAGATATCAATTGGCTTCAGTACCGGCCTTTCTTACTCCTGCATTCTGTATCAGTCTCGTGTCTTAGGATCCAAAGAGTCTCTTCTCATACCAGCAACATCACAAGAAAACCAGGAATATGCTGGCTGATGAAAAGCTGAAAAACACAGGCTAACGGGTGAAAATTGTAACTTCTGTCTGCACCCTTATACTGCTCTCCTTTGAGCTTTAAGATTCCTGTTTCCTAATCAAGGTGGATAAATGTCAATGATTTAAAAATAATAATAATAATGTGGCGGGCTCACTGCTTTCGCCTGGCAAACCCGGCTTGGAGAAGGGCACTTTGGATTGGTGGAACATTTCCACCAATCAGGTAACAGCTGGGAGGGGCTTGCCCCACCCCTGCTTGGACTGGGAGGTGAGAAACCCCTAGACCTGATTGAAGACTGCGCTTTGCAGGTCCGGCAGACTTCAGGGGTGGGCCTCCAGGGTAAATAAAAGCCCAGTGTACTCAGCTATGCTGAGCAGATGCAGTGAGGGACAGCGAGGAGAGAGGAGCTCCAGAGAAGACTATCATCTGGACCCCGCCTGAGCCTCGACAGTGCATGGATCAGCACACGGGGAGCAGGCCCTGGAAGCTGCTCCGGCCTCACACAATGCGCAGGTTGGCACATGGGGAGGCTGCTCGGGCCCCACACAGTGTGCAGGTCAGTGCACGGAGAGTCGGCCCTGGGAGCAGCTCGATGCTGCTCAAGTTAGCCCCGGCTCTAGTCCAGATAACCAGAGCACCACAGTGTGGCTCAGCATTAAACTAAAAGAGCCCCAGTGCACAAAGGAGGGCCCGGGAAGGGGAATGACCCCTGGTGTAAGGCTGGGGAAATGGAGCCAGTGAGGGCTCGGCTCCCACAGGAGCTCCCTGGGTGCCCAACGTGGGGCCCAGAAGGAAGAACCTTCAACTGGAGGCCAATGGCTCCAGGAGGCCTGAGACGGTATGGGGACCCAGAGGCCAGATCGATAGCCCCCAGAAGAAGGGCTGAGAGTTACTGGGAACCCGGGTCCTGCAGGGGAGGCATCCCTGGGCAAGGGACCCTGGGGGGAGTGGGCCTAGGGGGAGAAGACCCTATCCCATTCAAGGGATCAAGTGGTTGGAACCCAGATAGGGTGCATCTAATATCTGGTATAGTTATGTTTCCTATTCGGTATCTATTGTTATTGTTGGTGTTATAAATAGTTAGGTGTATTAATTCTGTATAATGGGCTCTGTAAGGATGTCTTTATTAGCTAACCCACTTGTGGTACAAACTTGCTGGATTGACTGTCCTGGGAGCCACCCCTCTTCTGGGCCTAAGGCACGGGTACTTGCCCGAATGCCTTTCCTAGGGCCGACTTCCTCCAGCTAACAGACCTTTATATGTATGTTTGTATCTATATCTGTAATTATATCTATCTTAAAGAGTTTTATATATGTGTATATTGGTAACTCAATAAATTGTATATAGTTAAGAATTTGGGCTTGAGCTAACTCTATAGAGGAAAGAGGTATCCGCTCAAAATTCTGGCATCCCTTTAAGAGCACCCCCTCCTGCCTACCTGCCCCATCCGATTGAAAATAGGGCACACCCTTGGGTGTACCCGGGTTACAAAAAAAAATCAGTTTTTTTTAAAAATCAAAATCAGATTTTTTTAAATTTAATCATATTCTTTGTTGTTAAGATGCTTTTGGGGGAGGGCTGGCTCCCCACTGCCATGCACCCTCCCAGAGAGCGGGGGGGGGGAGGGGGACCGACACCCCCCAGATCTGTACTTGGGGCAGGCACAAGCTCAGGCTCCCGCCCCGCTTTCCTCCCCTGGGGCCTCTGGAGCCCAATGGGCACCACCTGGCGAAGCTGGTGACAGTGGGGCTGCGTGGGGATATCCTCACTACTGCTCACCCCACCCCCGCTGCCCTGGTGACATGCCTCCTGCCCCTGCCACTGCTTTGAGGGGTGCAGTCCTGTGCCGCTACACTCACTGCAGCCCTGTGCACAGGAGACATGGTGCCGGGGTAGTGCAGGGCAAGTAGCAGGAAGGAGATCCCTGCGTGGCTCCGCTGCTGCCTGCCACACTGGGTCATGCCTGCTGGGCTCCAGTGGCCCCAGGGGAGGGATGCAGGGTGGGAGGGAACAGCCAAACAGCACAGAGAAGCTGCTAGTCACTGTTCCCTGCCACCCTGCTTCCCTCCCCTGGGGCCATCCAGAGCCTGGCAGGTGTGATCTGGCACAGCAGGCAGCGGCGGAACTGCACAGGGATCTCCTCACCACTGCTCATCCAATGCTGCACCAACGTCGCACCTCCTGCACATGGGGCTGCATTGGGGGCAGCAGCATGGGGCTGTGCCCGTCCAAGCAGCAGAAGGCACAGGAGGCACGTTGCCAGGGCAGTGAGGGGCAAGCAGCAGCTAGGAGATCCCAACCCGGCTTCGCTGGCCCCAGCCATGCTGAGTCATGCCTGCCAGGCTCTGGAGGCCCTGGGAGAGGGAAGCAGGGTGAAAGCTTGAGCCTGCAGCTTACACCTGCCCTGGGTACAGATCTGAGGGCACAGGTCTCCCCTGCCCCCTGGGAGTGCACATGGCAGCAGGAAGCCAGCCCGCCCGAGCCCACAGTAGTGGGGAGCAGGGGCAAGGGGCTTTGGACCTGGGTCTGTAGCCCTCGCAGCTGGGGTACTGTAGGGGGGTTTAATTTTAATCACGGATTTGGGAGGGGTTTTAGCAGAGAATTTGTAATTTTTTATCAGAGAAAACCAGGATCCCTGCTGATGACCCACCCATCAGCCCTATTGGCTCTGCAGGTTTGTGTACACACAGTCAAACCCTTTCCTTTCTCTAAAAGTGCAAAGTTTCAAGAAGTGAAATGGATAAAGGATATCAAACCACAAGAATGCACTTTTTGTAGAAAATGATTAAATTGAGGCTTCCTGACCAATGATTTAAATGTAATTTAAATCAATTTGATTTAAATCAAATCCACCCTGTTCCAAATGCTCATTAACTTTCTTTATTGAAACTTAGGTGTAAGAGTTTTCTTTCAAACTGTTACCTTTCTTAAGTTGGTACACTCATTCTATAAATGTGTTGCTTTTGAAGCCAGTAGAATTGCTAAATAAGTGCAACACTGCCCTTCAGACTCATCTATCTGTTTTAATTTTTGTACTGAGAAAATGGATACAAAAGTTACTGCTTATTCTTGAACCATCTTCTGTGTCAGCTGGAATTCAACTGCAGGTCCCCTTTCCTTAGGACAGTCAACTTTTATTGGTGGAACCAATGATGCAATTCCTTCAGGAAATCCATTTTTTCACAATCAGTTCTGGCAGCACTAGAGAAATAGCTTTCAAACTGGATTTCCCCATATGCATTAAAATAAAATTAAAATGGGGAAAGTTCTCTCTCAAAAAGTAAAAATTTGAGGATGTGTACTACTTGTAACTCATTTTTGTAAGCGTCCAGAATTATGCTGATACCAAACATTCATCATGTCTGCTTGCTTACATTAGTTAGTTATGTTCCCAAGTTGAAGATGATCAGGCCTAGAGGATAGGATGTCCATTTTAAAATATAAAACTGGGTCAAGTTTTTGGTCAGAACAGTACAGTAGAGATATGTTCAAAGCTACTTCATTTTTCAGGACACCATGTCAAAAATAATATTTGAAGTGGACAGTAATTATCAAAGACGATTAAGTTAACAGGAAGCCTTTGTGAAAAATGGACAATAATTCCTTATCCAAAAGACAAAATTTTGAACAAAAATAAACTGAAAAATTTCACTGAAGCAGTGTAGAATTAAAAGGAGGTAAGGAGCTTGTGCTAAGCAAAAGAGAATTTTATGAATTTGAAAATTTTGTATTCATATAAGTGAGGACAGCCTAGAACTCTTTGAGTTTCACCAAATGCAGCCAAAGGATATAAAGCATCTCACTAGGTGAGAAAAGCAGAGCTGTTTTTCTGAAAAGTGCTGAAACATTAATCTTTTGAATTTTAAGTGCCATACTTTCCAAAAATGGTTCCAGTTTTGTGGACAAAACATATATTTTTCAAGGTCTACCATTTGCAAGCACATGGAATAAAATTCAGACTTCTCGAAAATGGCATTGATGTGCAGTAACTCCAGTGATCTTCATATATACATGCAGAAGGTATGTACTCCTCAAGGTTGCCAAAGCACAGCTACACCACAGTTATGGGTCCCAATACTTAAAAAATGAACGACTGCCCCCCGGAACCCTTTAGCTGAGCCAGTAGGGAGCCACGCTCCTGAGCCGTGCCATGCGAACAGAGCGTGCCGGCGTTTGCACTGGCGTTCGTGCCAGAGGGCAGGCAGGAAGGGCCAGGAGGGAGACTCCTGCAAGGGTAGGGTGAAGGCACCACACAAAACTCTAAGTAAACAGCAACTTATACAATGGTGTGGACACCGAGTGGTGCTAGGGCCCCTGTCCGGGGGGCGCTGCCTGCCTGGGGCTTGTCTGAAGCCTCCACCCAGACAAAGCCCATGGGGGGCTGGCGTCCACCTGCCCCCTGGCCTGCGGGGGATGCCCAGCAGGGCCAGAGGGGGCAGGGAATGGGGGCCCCCACACCTGTCCTGCAGGCGCCTGTCTTAGGGCCCCGGAGGCGCAGGTGAGGGAGCTCCAGGAGGAGGTTAGCAGGCTGAGGGGAATCAGGGAGGCGGAGGATGAAATTGATGGTTATTTCCTTTCCCTGCAGGACCAGGCACACAAGGAAGAAGCACCCTGGGAGGTGCCCTCCACTGCTGAGTGGCAGACGGTCACAACCAAAACCAGGGTTGCTCGCAGCAAAGCAGTACCAGTTCCTCCAGTCCGGCTGGATAACAGGTACAAGGCTCTGGCAACACTGCAGGAGAAGGAAGGAGAGGAGGAAACCTCCAGTGAGGAGGCAACTCCACTCTCTTCATGCTCTGAACAGGCCGAAGGAGCCAAGCAGACCCGGAGGAGGAAGCGTTGAGCGATCGTCATAGGCAACTCCATCCTGAGAGGTACGGAGGGCCCCATCTGTCGCCAGGACCCCTCAACATGCGAGGTGTACTGCCTCCCTGGAGCAAAGATTCGGGATGTGATGGGGATGATCCAGCCCACTGATTACTACCCCATGGTCCTAATCCATGTGGGTACTAATGATGAGGCCAGGAGAAGCCCTGATCACCTGATGACAGACTACCATGCTCTGAGGGGCGTGCTGAGGGAGATAGGAGCACAGGTGGTATTCTCCTCTGTCCTACCAGTGAGCGGACATGGAAGATGACATGAGACCTGCATCAGAGAGACCAACTGGCAGCTTCGGGAATGGTGTCTCGAGGCAGGCTTCGGCTTCCTAGACAACGACCGGCACATCACGACGAGAGACAGGCTCAGGTGGGATGGGCTTCACCTTTCCCCCCAAAGGTAAGCATGTGTTCTCTTCTAGGTTGGTGGATCTCCTCCGGCAGGCTTTAAACTAGGCTCATCAGGGGATGGGGAAGATGAGGGCGGAAGAAGCCTTGAACCAAAAAACCAAGAGACACCCACAAGAACAGCCCAGCCTAGATCGAACACGAGCAGAACAAATACTCAGGTAAGCAACAGGGGCCTGGGTAGTACTGAGATTAGGGGGCCAGTGCACACATCTTCAGGAGGCCTCAAATGCCTCTACACAAA
>NW_005841924.1:291699-292368 GCF_000455745.1 Alligator sinensis
AAGAAGAATAGTTGGGGAAGTACTGAGGTCCCGGAGGGGAGGGGAGGGGAGTTGGGTGTCCAAGAGGAGTGGTCGTTCCTTAAGGAGACAATCCTCCATGCCCAAAGGGAGGTAATCCCAACAAGGGTCAAAGGGGGCAAGAGGGCGCAAAAGCCCCCATGGCTCAGCAAAAGCATACAGGAACATCATCTCCTAGCTAAAAGAGAGGTGTACACCCAATGGAAGGGAGGGGCCATCACCAGGAAAGACTATACCTCGGTTGCTTGGGGCTGCAGGAAGGCACAGGCAAAGATGGAACTGGGACTAGCTACCCAGATTAAAGGACAACAAGAAGTCCTTTTTTAAATACATAGGGAGCAAAAAGAAGGTACCCGGTAACGTGGGGCCTCTGCAAGACACGCTAGGAAATCTGGTTATCACACCAGATGACAAGGCTAACCTATTTAACTATTTCTTTGCCTCGACTTTCCTCAACAGGGACCAGATCAGCCCGTCTGCCTGGACCCCCTCAGGCCCTGGGGGAGGCGCACCCAGGCCTAGGGTCAGTGAGGATCTAGTCAGGGAACTTCTGGAGGGACTGGACGTATTTAAATCAGCTGGTCCTGATGACCTCCACCCCAGAGTGCTGAGGGAATTAGCAGAGGTCATTGCGGGACCCCTGGCATGGCT
>NW_005841924.1:292405-319519 GCF_000455745.1 Alligator sinensis
GGGGAGGGGTGTTATGCTTAGGGGCAACCAACATGGGCTTATTAGAGGCAGGTCCTGTCAGACCAACCTGGTGGCCTTCTATGACCATGTCACAAAATCCTTAGACGCAGGGGTAGCAGTGGACGTAGTCTTTCTGACTTCAGGAAGGCCTTTGACACTGTCTCTCACCCCATTCTCATTAAAAAACTAGGGGACGGTGGCGTCAACACCTACACAGTCAAATGGGTCGCTAACTGGCTGTAGGGCCGCACCCAGAGAGTGGTGGTGGACAGGTCATTTTCGACCTGGAGGGATGTGGGCAGTGGGGTTCCCCAGGGCTCGGTCCTTGGACCCACACTGTTCAACATTTTCATCAGTGACTTGGACGAGGGGGTCTTTAAGAGAAGGCTAGATGAACACCTTGCTGGGGTCATTTGACCCCAGTGCTCTTTCCTGCCATGGCAGAGGGTCAGACTTGATGATCTGTCAAGGTCCCTTCTGACCCTACAAACTATGAAACTAAGTTGCAACCAGGAAGCCCTAATTCAAGCCTCAAATTCATGAGACCATTGAATTAATTTGTTCCGTCTCTCTGGTTGAATCAAAGCTGATGAAAAGGCAGAGTGAAGTATTATCAACAACTGGTATGCATCTCAGCTCATGTTTCCTCATTAATTCTTCCATCAACTTCATATGGAAGAAGGTGAAAAATGTATAATATGAAGTCTTGTTATCATGTAAGTACCTTCAGAGATTAAGAGCTATTGTCCACAATTGTCATATGGGTTCTCTTAGAAATGTAAGAATGAAGTCACCCTAAACAAATCCCTTTATGCCTAATGGGGTCCCACAAGCAAGTCAATTCAATTTAGAAAAGTTGCTGATAGATCTAAGAATCAGAATGGACACTTTATTTTTTATCTACCCAGAAATGGAAATTATCTGTTGATACAAGCAGTTTCTTGCCATTTCTTTCTAGGTCCATAACCTAATCAACTAGGATAGTGAAAGGTCTGAGGACTCATGAAACCAATCCAAATTTGTAACGCAACAGAAGTTCAGTGCACATAAACCACTTTCAAAATGCCTGAAACCAGTTTAAGATAAACCTGGATGGACGTAGTATTAGACTTAACTGATTTTAGGTTAAATTGGTTTATTGAACTTCTGTCCCAGACCCCCTCCAGATTCAAGTTAACTCACAGTCCCCCCAACATCCCAGGCTACTTTGCACCTCCCCTACAAAACCCCCTCACCGGGTGGGTGGGCTAGCCTTGGCCCAGCTGTCTGCTCCAGCTGAGTAGGGAGTGCTGCTTCAGCTGAGTGTTCTAGCACCTCCCAGCTTCTGGCCTGGGCCACTGCAGGTATATGGCTACATTTCCAGAATCAGAAGTGAACATCTGTTCGCTTGCTTATCAGTTCAATCTACGCAGCTTAGACTAACCTGCAAAGACTGAATCAATTCAGCCTTGGACTTTTTGACTGTCTGTACTTAGCCCACATGGCTTCTTTTGAAACTATAGGCCCTAACGGGCACCGCACTTCAACAAGGACATGTAAAAGCTTGAGAAGGGCCAGAGAAGGGCCACCTGTATGATCAGAGACTTGCATGGCAAGCCATACAAGGAAAGGCTGAGGGACCTGGGACTCTTCAGCCTGAAAAAGAGAAGACTGAGAGGGGACTAGGTAGCAGCTTACCGCTAAATTGGGGACGTACAGCAAGGGCTCAGTGAACAACTGTTTATCAGAGCACCCTTACGGAAAACCAGGAGTAATGGTCACAAACTCCTAGAAGACTATTTCAGGCTCAACATTAGGAAAAACTTCTTCACTGTTAGGGTGTCCAGACTGTAGAATAAGCTCCCTCCAGAGGTGGTGCAATTGCCTACCCTGGAAATCTTCAAAAGGAAACTGGACAGTCACCTTGCTTGGACCTGACCCCAGTTGTCTTTCCTGCTTGGTGCAGGGGGCCTGGACGCAATGATCTTCTGCGGTCCCTTCCAGCCTCACAATTTATGAATCTATGAATTAATATAAAACAAGCTTGAGTATATATTTTTGAAATGGTAATAATGTATTTCTATCAGACTTCTGTTCTGTGTCTTCCCCTTTTGTGAAGCTCAAAAAGGGAGGTACATTTTCATACAGCAGCATGTTACTAGTTCTTAGAATTAGAGCACTTTTGAAACCACAGGTTTTTCAGGCATTTACATCAGTTTACTGATGTGTAGCAACTTCTTCAACAGGAAGCCAGCAGAAATATAGAATTGTAAGATATAAGATAGGAGAGAGAGATGTATAGAAATATTATGTTCAAAGTTCTCTTGCTTTGAATCTTCTCTTTCTTTGATTCAACCTTCCTTGATATAAGCCTGTGAGGGGGGTGGTTTGTTTGTTTTCAACATCACACATTGGCCTCCCCTAGCTCTTTTCTTCCTTCTTGCTCCCTGTAAGCCTTAGCTGGCCACACATGAGTAAGTGCTACACAGCTTGCTTATGTCAGTTTTCCCACTGAAGCCACAGGGACTGGTCAGGTAAGTGCTACACAGTGTGAACAGAAATGGCAATTCTTATTTTGTCTCCAGAGCAGTGATGCTCAGTGTGTTCATTAAAGCCCAATTCCTGGAATCGTTTAAGCACAAGAGATTCCCAGCTTTCATTTCAACTCAGAGGACATTGCTACCCCTCATCATTGTGGAGAATAATTGAACCACCCCACCATGCTCAAAAACAGAGGGCAAATTAAAATAGGAATATTTTTTGTTTCAAATCTCATGGTTTTAAGGCCACAGGATTTTAACTGGTTAACACTTTTGGTTGGCAACAGTAAAGGAATGAGGGCTGCCAAGTGTTCTCCATCAATTGCTTTCAACACCTATTTCTATCCATGTTTTTGCAGACAATCCCTGCCTTCTCTTTGTTCCTATTTGCATTTTCAATTACAGAGTTTCTTCATTTCAGCATATAGCTTGTCTCCCCTTCTATATTAAACTACTTCTTTTCTGGCAGCATTTCAGAAGTGGATGTTGCACTGCATTCATTACAATAAGGAACTAAAATATCTTACAGATGTATGTATGTTTTTAATAATTAAGTACAAAAGTTTTTCCCTTATAAAGGTGCTGTGGCTGGAGTACAAGAAGAGAGAGAGCTGCCAGCCACCTGAGCAATCATAATACTCTCCTTTATCTAGTATTCCTGTGCAGAGAACATGCAATCAAGTGCATGCTATTTACAGCTTGTCTGTAATGCTACATCACGTAAAACATCCAGCCCTCAAAACTGGCTAACCTTGTTTCCCTTTTCGGCCACATATACTCACTTGGACACGTGCTTTTCAGGTCAAGACACCAACCTGCAGTACCTCCTCCTCTTTTTGGGTACTAAGATAGGATCTTCACTGCTTCTGGGCTCATCTGCAGCATGCCCGATGGCAGTTGTTACTGTGCCATTACTGCACAGTCCTGGCTGCGCACAAGTCATTTCCAACCGTATTGCACAGTAGCAATGAGCTAGTGCACAGTAGCATTGGCATCACGGTTCGTGCCCACTGATGCTATATCGCTGTAGCAATGAGCTACATTGCAGTAGCTCATCGCTACAGCAATGTGGTGTCTCACGCAGACACAACCTCTGTGTGGAATTGGAGAGAGTCCTTATGCTTCTTTCCACTACTCGCATATTGTCAATTATACAGCATTGGCCACTGCTTTTGTTCCCCCCCACTGGAATTCTGTCTTCCGGAGAAACTGTCAGTGGTACAGTGTTGAAGTGCCTCAACACCCTCCAACTACCCAAATTTGCTTTTATGCAGCAAATACTCTAGAGCCACATAACTGCAAGGCTAGGGTTAAGCAACCTGGACCCTTATGTGTACCACCTAACAAACTTTGCTCATTGAACCAAGGTGCCACCTCCCCCATTTAGGTAATCTTCTGTTCTATAAGCCTTCTTAGTGCAGACTGGAACCTCTTTTCTCTCTCTTCCCTGATTTCACATCAGTTAGCAAGAAGAGGGGATAATTTTCTACCCATCTCAGCAGAGAACTCTGTGGGAGAGGCAGCAGGAAGAGTTCCCACTGCCACCAACAAAGGTGTCTATATGAGATAGAAGACCACCGACCAGAGCCAAGCCAGGATGGCTTTACGAGAACTGAAATTCTCTAGAAACATGGATAACAATGGAGAAATGTTAAGCTGAGCTTTACTGCATCAGCCAAAAGAAAGATAGTCTAAAGGTAGCCTGTGCCTTGAGAAAACAGAGAGAATTTTTTTTTATTTAAAAACATACAGTTAAAATAGTGCTGCCGGTATGTGTTAGATGTGCTCCAAACATGCCTAACAGATTGGGTCCTTCCACAAACTTAGGTGAACATTTTGCACCACTCAGTCTCATATCCGGATTGAAATGGAGCTTAGACAGGAGTTAGACACATAGCTACTCAGACTAATGCAGAGAGTTGGGCATGCTCAGAAGCTTAAGTCTAGGCAGCTAGGGATCTTTCCAGTGAGTGAGTGAGTACCAATAACTTTATGGGGCTGTGTAGTGTGTTGCCTGTTTAATAAAACTGTTATTTGGACCCCGAAGTTGGGTTCTGCTTTACTATGGTTTGGCCCTGCTGCAATCTCTGCTCCTCGCCCCTCTAACTTCTGTCTCATTTCTCCCTCTCCTGCTTCTGGCTCACCACAACCTCCAACACCTCTCCTGAGCTCCTCTCTGCCTCCAAACCCCCTGTTTCTTTGCCACTGTCTTATCCCCACTGCCTTTTCCTTTTCCCCTGAGCAACCAGGTTTCTGCCTCAGTTTCTTTCCTGGCTGTCTCCTCCTTGCCACCACTTATCTGCCCCCCCTCCCCCAATATCTCAGCTGTCTGTCTCAGTTTCCAGCCCCAGTCTACCTTAAATAAACCCAAGCCTCACTTCCTCAGCCAGCTTCTCTCTAGTCCACCGGTTTTAATCCCGGTTCTGGCAACTTTCACTCCCTACACTTTAATTCTCTCTCACCTGAACCTTCCCCCAAGTAAGCACATACATACATACTGTACCATCCAAGTTAGGAACTTACCTATGTGTAGGTGGGTTGTACGTGTGAGAACTGGTGAGTGTGTGCGCGCGCATACACACACACACACACATATATATATATATATATATATGTAATCTCATGTGCATGATATACGAATTAGTGATCTGTGTATGTGTACTGAGTGTGCGGGTATTGACAATTGATTTTTGTCTAATTTTTAGTGTGTAGCGTGTATGTGCTTGAATTGGTGATAGGTATGCATGTGCCTAGGCTGGTTTGGATGTGTATGTGCCTGAGCTAGTAGTGTGTGTGTGTGTGTGTGTATGCACCTAATTGATTAGTGTGTTTCTATATGCGCAATTGTGTCACACCCTCCTGTCTAACAGTGCAATATTGAGATCCTGAGAGTTGACCTGACCCCACAGGGCAACACTTTAAAGAGGGAAAATCCACATTTTTTCTGTGGGGAATAGAAAACCAGGATCCCTGGTAATTAGCACTACTAAGTTACAAGAGCACTGTGTTATCACTTGTTGACATTTTGCTCAGCAGAAACGTGAAAAGAAGCACGCTCACATTGCCAGAGACTACTGTCAGAGTTACTGGGGAGCTACCGACACAAAGGGCATACAAATATACGAATGCTGGGGAGCTGCTACCACTTAATGAAAATGACCCTGAGCATCATTATGATAGAAAATGATAGTTACCAACAGGAGTGATATCACTTGAGGTTGTTCCACAGTCACCGGAGGTTCTCAGCCCAGATAAGCACATACTATAGAGGACGCTTTCCCCAAACCTCAGATGTATCACCGGAGAATCTCTCAGACAAGCAAGTCGGAATAATCTGAGCTACAGAGCTGCAGGATGCGGGGCTCAACCAGAAGTTGACTTGCCTTCCCCTAACAGCAGCAGTGCTGCTGCTCTAGGGGTACATGGCACCTCCAAATGATAGCAGAGGGCACCTCAAAGACTGACCGAACACTGATCTAGCCAGAGGAGCAATTAGGATATTTATAAACATTAGATCCACATTAGCTTTTGCTGTGTTGTCACTAACTTTTGACTTGGAAGGGATGCTACGGTACTGGGAAGCGTGTCCTTAAAGGGTGAACTACCCCAACAGAGGCTAGGCAGGACACTGTAAAGGTTGTGTGCAGCCAGGTGGAATCAGGAACAGCATAAATCAGACCTCTTGCAAAGCACCTTAGACACCAAGTTAGCAAACACCCAACTTCCCTCTCCTCAGTCTAACTTAGTTACTTCAACAGTTCCCATCCCCACAGTATCTGAGTGCTTCACAGTCTCATTCAACACCCCATTAGGTAGCGGGGGGAGTTCTGCTCAGGAAACCCTTCTTTTACTTTTCTACTTTCCTCCTCCTTTTTTTTTAGACTCCACATTCATGATTGCTCCCACTTCACCACTCACCTTCTTCTTTTACTCTGGAGAGCAAGGAAAGGAGTGAAAGAGTGAAAATGAGCTGTTGAGCGATGGCTGCAGTAGCCTTCTCTTTGCATAGAGAGAAATAATAGAAATGATAGAACTCTTTTCACCTCCTAGACAAACTGGAGCAGGAAAGTCCCCCATTCCCGTGAAGAAACTGGTGTAGACAATGGAGCCCCATGGCTCAGTACTTACCCTAGAGGCTGGAATGGATCTGCTTGACAGCTTGCATGCACAGGCTTGGAGAGGCATGCCAGGTGGGGCAGACCGTTGCACTTGTCTCTTCTGCCAGGCTCCGCAACTTTTCCTCACAAATCATTAGAGACAGGAACAAAATATTATTTTAACTGAAGACAGAAAGCCTGGCATCATTTCCTGACTCATGGAGCTGGGTCCTCAGCATGCGTCTTATCTTGCCTACATTTTAATCTGACCTGCTCAGCCATAGGCTCAGTCTCAACAGAAACAAAATTATCTATTTTCAATTTATTTCTGTTTCACATTTTCTTGCCCTCCCCGACTCAGGACTAGTTTGTGATCAGCTAAACTTTCCGCAGTCTTTGGAATGAAAGACTGTGATTTGAAAAACAGAGGAGCAAGTTTCACTTACTTCTCTTCCTGAACTTCCTGGTTCTGCCCCTTCTGTCCGGGAACAAGACAAAACCTAGTAAACAGCAGTACATTGAGCAATACACTCAGCAATTGGCTATTTTCTCCATCTGTACCAAGAATCAGGTTTCTTTCCCTCCTACGTTTTAAAAGCATTTGTTTAGAAATAAGTGCAGCAGTTGACTTTACACAGAAGAGTGTATGGGAGTTTCATGTACTGCCATTAATCATTTGGGATAGGAAAGCACTTAATTCTTCAGTATTGCCTCTCAGTGTAATTCAAAACAGAAAAAATGCGTATTTCCCAGGAGTGAAACTTTTCAGTTGAAGTCCCAAAGAACAGTTAACCTGTGAAAAACAGGAACTAAAGGACTGCAATCAAAAACGAGTCCAGCTTCATTTTCTCCCTATTTTAGATTTGATGTAGGGTGAAATCTGTTTGTTTCTGACATAGTTTAAGGTTTTGATGCGTTAAAGGGATCAAGTAAGATTTCCTAAAATTAAAATCTGCAGCTGAACTTGCTACTTCTTTTCAAGTGTAGCATGGCAAATGCATGCAGATAAACCATCAACTTGTAACCAATTCACAACAGGAAACTGAAACAGCTCATAGCCAACATTCCACATTGCCGCACAGACGGTGACAGCACTGGACTCGAGTCAGCTGCACAGAAGGGGTATTGCAGCAACTGGCTGCATAGCATGGGCAAAGGCACAACCATGTTTTTGCAAGAGTGCAATAGAAGCGTTTTCTAGCTGTCTGCAAGTAATAATGCAAAACACCAACCAATTTAACTGAACACTGTTTCTGAAGGGGTCTTGATGCACTGTTTTCATGGTTTAGTAACTGTAGCTTCCTTTGAGCTGAGATCAGGGCACTCCGCAGGGATGACTGATCAATTTATTTAACCTACATTCATTGATTGCTTAGACCTAGTGAAAAAACAGGGGAAGAGCTGGGCAAAAGAATGGAAAAAGTCTCAACTACCAAGCTGCAACATCAGCCAACTTCCTTGATATCTTGCAAATAGGACAGACCAGGGTACAAAACACAGGGATTTCTCTAAGCAACTTCCTAAAATCATGGACAGATGTGAAATATTCATATATTCCTGTTACTATTTCCCAGCAGTCTCTCTGCAGTCTCTGAAAAAGTGGTGTTACACAAATTGCCAATTGCTCAAATTACGAGTGAGACTTTATAAAGGGGGATAAGGCAAGGTGCCGCGTTTATTGATTACGTGAGTTAGACATAAAGGTTCAGACACACCATTTATACAAACACACACAAACCATCATACATATTATTACACACAGGCATACACATACACAAAACAACCATTTCATCCACACACACTAGATTTAGTTACCAGCAATAGTTGCTCAGTATCAGCCAGGGTGGCCAACCCGGGCTTATTGAGTAGATGAGATGATGATTTGAAGATAGCAGATTTGAAGATAACAGCTGGAGCAGGGTGAACAGATGCATCTGTGCTCCAATGAAACAGCAGTAGAGAAAGAGACTCACCCGACTTGGCATTTTCAAAGTGTTCTTTTATAGGGATTGGCATCCTTTGTTTCAGTGCTTTAGGGTTTTTTCATACCCAGCTTCTGTTTTTGTGGCTGTTCTTCTTGTGTCTTCAGCTTACCTTAGCCTTGGAGTGTTCTTGTTGCCAGTCTGGCAAAATTTCTTCTTCTGTTATCTCCTTTGTGTCCTCGAGCTTCAAAGGGATTCTTCAGCCGTTTGTTAGTTCCTTACTGGCTAGTAACTTACGTTTTGTGCCTTGTTGCTTACATAAAGTTAATCTTCTCTGGTCTCTATGCCATTCTCTCATCATTCACCCTTTTACACATACTCATACATAAAGGCTATGCAGGTCGAGCAGAAGGATACAAAATGCATTTTTCAAGCTGCTTACAGAACAAGACTAACATGGTTATATTTCACTATTATTACACTCTATGTTAGCATCAGCTACAGCAGTTCAGTTCATGCTACAGTGGACCCATAGCAAGTTACTGGAATGCTGACATAACATAGCAGGAATATGTGGCCCAGTATGTAGCAATGAGTAACTGAATAACTGCTCCAGAGGCCCTCAGTAGCATGCTCTCAAAGGGCATTTTTACATGTGCTCTGGGGTAGAGGAAAGGTGCTTAATGACAGCAGTTCTGAGAGCCGCTCTAATTAAAGTGCCCAGAGCATCTCATGTATCAGCATCACCACACTTCAAAATGGTGGCTGGGGCGCTTTAACAAGCTTTAGTTAAAGCGCTGTACCATTTTGAAGTATGGGGACATTGATACATGAGAAGCAGGGGCTGGCTGAAGCATGGTAATTACCATGCTCCAGCAGACTCAATTAATCATGTAATTACAGCACACTGGAGCAGCCTCCAAGCTCATGTACAGGCACCCAAAGGGACCCACATTAGCCCAACTTCTCTTCAATATCTATGTGGGAAATCTGGGAGAAACACTAAAATCTAGTAGCATAACCCAGAGCAGGGTAGGAGAGGCAATTGAGGCAGTACCCCAGTTAACTGAGCCCATTACCACCATTGACAGGTGGGAGGGGAGGCACAAAAGCTGCAGTGGCAGCAGGCTGTGCTGCTGCAATCAGCACAGCAGAAGCTGGCACCACCCCATGCATCAGTGGCTGCTCCGGGTGCAGACTTACTTTGCTATGCCTCTGGTAAAACGGCTTTTCTGCCACTAGTGTGCTAACCACATTTAACTACATATTTCATTCTCATTCCTGCCTCAATTTAAGCCTTCCCACTGTCCGTTATTGTAGAAGGGATCAGGGCCGAGTGGCTGCACAGGGATGGGGCCTGCATGCTGCATGTTCAGCGGGTGTCTCACTCTCTTGCTTTCAAATCTCACCTGCCACAACTGGATGTATTTAAAAAGAGATATAAGGAGGTAATACATGCTTGGAGAGAATATGCTCAGGTTAGCATGGGTTGATGTCGAGGTTTTCTGTGGGGCTCCTCCTCCCTTATACCCTACCCCTTTCCACTCAGGGGTGCAGTTGATGGGTACACGTTCAGCCAGCCTAAGCAATCGCCCTGTAGCTCAGACACAGAAGAAAGCAGCCGAGTTGTCTGAAGTCTGCAGATTTTGGCTGTGATTGTTGAAGTTTGCTGCAAGTTCTGGGATCACCCGTGTAAAGAAGCAAATAAACTTAATAACTCAAATGATCATGCCCTAGGACTTTCTCTGGCCCTACGGGTGTTTTAGTCACCTTCTGTCAGGCAATCTCAGTCTGGCAGGCACAGCCCTGTACAGGCTTAGTCTTTATGTGCAGGCTTGCCTGTCCTAGGCAAACCCATGGAGTAATGTGGGCCCAGGAACATCATGAACCCTGGCTTAGCCCCTAGAGGTACCTCGCTCCTCCCGGCAGCATGGTTGTCTGGCATCAGTCTGGAGAATTCAGATGTGCAAAGTCCTGGGCTCCTGCCTCCATGGGGGGAAGTGATGAGAGCCCTCATCTGACTATACATTCCACCTCTCCTGGCATCAGTGCAAGCATTTGTAAGGGTATCTGAGTCGGTGTGAGCCAATCTGGCCTCCTGTGCCCCCACATGCCCTACTGCTGCCAGCAGATGTTAGGGGCTCCTGAGGTGTTCATTATCCCCTGCAGCTGCTGCCTCCAGGCCCCAGGCAGTGCTCTGTGTGCCGGCTGCCTTGGGGCTGCAGCCCGAGCCCACATGGGACTGGGATTCTGATCCCCACCCAGATCTGGGTGCAGGGTTCAGGAAATGCCTGTTGTGCACCAGCTGCCTGTCCAGAAGTGCTGTGGGGCTTGGCTTGGGAGTGCAGGCTTGCTGTTTCCCCACAAGTCCGGCCAGGGATCTGCTGACCGCGGAATGTGTCAGTGGCTGCCATCCCAGTAAGTATGGGGCTCAGCTGGGCCCCTGATACAGTGATATAGCAAACCTCCAAGCCTTCCCAACCCTGTCCTTGGGCAATCAGTAAAACCTACAAGGAGGGTTTTGTCCCCATAATGGAGATGTTCCAGAAAAAATGGGTCAACCCACCAGGGTGATGGGGGTGGGGGGTCCTGTCACTGAGGGAGCAAAAGAGTAGGAGGGTAAAACTAGCAATCAAACCAATGAGTCAAGTCAATGATCCCCAAAAGAATTTTTGATCACCCACAGGGGTGCAGCGGAAGTCAAGAGACTTTTCTTTCTTTAGCCAAACCATCAAAAAAGGCATGGGTCTGTTTTACAGACTTGGAAATCCGATGCATTTGGAGAATCTGAACTTGGCAGCAAACCTGTCTTGTGAGGTATTTTCTAGGGGTGTGCGAAATGCGCCATATTCGATTCAGATTCGGCCTGAATCAGGGACAGTGATTTGATTCATTGATTCGGATCACTGTCCCTGATTCAATTTGGCCAAATCTGAATCTGAAGATTCGATGCTGAGTCAGAGAATCAGTGATTCGGCCACCGACACAGCTTTAAATGTTTTTTCTATATACTTCGAGGTACCAGGTGTGGCTTGTGAACACTGTGATACTGGGGCAGATGGAAGGCCCCACAGGAGCGCGGGGGGGCACCCTCATGCTTGATGGCAAACCCGGAAGTGGACCAGAAGTACTTGGGGCCCCCCCCAACCCCCTCGGCTCAGCAATCAGCCATAGGGGAACCCGGGTGCTCCCCCAGACCCAGGAGGCACCAGTCATGAAGCTGGAGGTGCCCCCCCCGCATGCTCCCCAGAGGACCCAGAAGTGTTTCTGGTCTACTTCCGGATCTGCTGCCAAGTGCGCTGGGCACCACGCTCCTGTGGGATGCTTCATCCACCCCACCTCTCAGCATTCACAAGCCCCCTGCTACCTTTAAAAACATTTAAAGCTCTGTCTATGGCCGAATCGTCAAAGCTTTCCGAATTTCTCTGAATCAATTTGGAGGGTTCCGATTCAATTCAGAGAGATTAAAGGGTTTCATGATTAGATTCTGTTTCAGAGATTTGGCCACCGAATCAGGCTGAACCTCTGCTGAATCAAATCAGTGACTGAAGCTTTGCACAATCCTAGTATTTTCTCTCTCTTCTGGAGGAAAAAGTGGGGTTGATTTGATTGCACACAGGCACCTAAGACTTGAAAGTACCCCATGAGGATCCATTACCTAGATGCTCCTTCACCTATTTCACCTGCAGAACCTGACATGGTAGAGGACATCTACTGGACCACGCCCTGTACAAGACGACACAGCCAGTAGGACTGTCAAACCCCTTCTATCTAATATCTCAGCTATAGGAGGATGTGAAAGACTTAGGTTTAGTTCCCTCCACTACCTGATGGGATATGCACTCACATTTCCCAAAAGAGGACCCTAACCATGAGATTATACGCTATTTTAGGGTGGGGAGAGCTCACTCACTTTCTCTGGCCTGATGACTACTGAGCGTCCCTTCATCCCATTATTCTCTGGCCTAGTAGGTAGGCCACACAGCTGTGATGGGGCAGATCTTGTTTCCACTCCTGTGCCAATGGATGTTTAAGTACTTTAAATAATCATTGGAGCAGGGAGTAGAGAACCCATGTCTCCCCCCTTTCAGGTGTGTGGCCTATGAGGCTACAGGCTTGTGTTCACTCATTCACTTTCTCTGACTTGATGTAATTATTCCATGCACAGTAGAACAGCTTTGATGGGAGGAATTGAGTGAATCCACTTCCCACCCTTGAATCTTAGGCTAGGGGTCTCTGGGAGGCAGGATGTATGGGTGCAAATTCTCTCAGTCAAAGTAAGAAAATGGAACATGGATCTCCCATATCCTGTATGAATACTCTAACCACTGAGCTACTGATTGAAAGGGAAGTATCTACACTACCCTTGCTTGAGTACTGCAAGAAAGGGTTTGTTGGGAAAAGACACCTATATCTCAGAGAGAGCTGGAAGTGAGACATACCCTTAATTTCAACATTTCCTATTTACTACCTTAGCTACTTATTCAGCTATGCTGGCCATTGTGAACCCCCTTTTTAGGCACCTGACTCTCATGGTGAATTTTATAGGGATCTTAAACAACTAACTGAGGACTGTAGGGTTCACTGGTACTCTAAGAATTAGACATTGTAACAACGATCCTAACTCCACTTTGTGGCTCGAGTCCTGGTTAACCTTCAAACTGAACACCTATTATTCATTGCTTGGTGGAACCAGCATACCAGCTCTGTACCCAGGGGATTCTTAATAAAGTTCTTTAGGATTACAAGATTTGTGATCTTCTTGCTAGGAATTACATGGCATGTTTTGCATGTTTAGATTTTTATGAGATTTTATTTACCCTTACTACCAGTGCATTTTATCTTCCAATCATTTGAATGCTTGGGTATTCTTACTATGTAGATTCACAAATCCTGCATAGCCTCTATTCCCACTTGTGTTCTGTGTCTTCTGCTCCTCTCAGGAACCGACACAAAGCAGGCAACAGTACAGACTGCAGCACAATACATGCACATCATGCCAAAGTTAGTACACCATTGCATATTTAGTCTCCCACTACAGAGCCTGTCCAGTCAGTTTCAGATTTCTTGTGCTGTTCATATACAGAGATGTCCGCAGGCACAAGAGCATGCCCACTTTCTTTGCAACTATGTCACTGGGAAAGTAGTGAGAAATAACCTACTTCTGAAGTTACTACTTCCCATGACTAAAATTTTCAAAGGTAAAGGACAGGCTGTTTCTCCCCAAGTAGCTGAACTTTTAGTTTATTTTAGTTTCGTTTTAAGTTTGGCATGTCCCATAGATTCAGTTCATTTTGGCTACTGGGAACATCACAAATCACTGAGACCAGGAAACACAGAGAGAGTGAGACATTTCCAAATGATTCTTTGTTGCTCCTTTTGAGAAGTACTGTCTCAGTTAAGCCAAATCTTACAGTCTTTAAACAAGTAAAACTCCCATGGGGCTCTTTAAGCAATAAATCCCATCTGTCAACAAAGCCAGGAGTCAGAGCTATTGATCAAGGGATTGTCTCATAACTTACAATGATACCTTCATTGTCCTACCCAAGTTATTTGTGCAGTACTGCAGCTCAGATTGCATGACTTCCAGTCACTGACACACCTTATTGCTTAAACAGTTGGAAGCAGCATATTGAATGAAGACATTGCATTAATGCCTGTAACTCATGAGGAGATGATAGGCTTGTGGTTTACTACTTGCTTTTCTTAATTGCATTTTCATTCCAATTTTAGAATTCAGTTTAGGGAATTTTACAGCAAGTTTGATATTTATTGTCAGCTATAACACATTGTGCATAAAAGATCCCCTGTAAATGGCAAATGGCTATAGCAACCCTGTATTTTGCACCCAGGCTCAACAATATGCTTACTTTCCAGTGTATTTGCTTTGCTTGATAAGGCTCGTATAGACCTTATAAAACATTAAAATCCTTAACTCAGAACCCGGCCTAGGTAATCAACATCATGCTCTGGGGCAGGGGTGGCCAACCTGCTGCATGGGTGCCACAAGTGACAAAGGAAGCCTCTGCACATGCCATAGGGCAGCTCAGAGAGGGGACAGGCAGCACAGTGGCAAATGGGGCAGGAAATAGAAGAGCAGCAGATCGTGCAAGGGAAGAAGACTAGAGCAGCCCTAAGGGAGGATGCAGAGCTCTCATTGCTCTACTGGAAGAACCCCTCCCCCCTCAGACAGCTTAGTCACAAACTCCATTGCTGTGTTCCCTCTTCTGTGGCAAGGAAAGGAACAGGACAAAATGAACCATATGGCAGGAGCCAACCCTCGTCCTGGGGCAACTGTGTGAATCTCCATGGAATGGACTAACTCAGGGAGCTTGTACCTCCTCTTGGGTCTGATCTTGTACAGTTACAGGGTAGGGTTGGCCCTGATAAAGATAAAATACCTACTTTGGCCCATGTTTCAAAAGAATTAGTTAATTTTTTCTTTTCAGACAATATTAGTCTAGAAAGCCAGAGCCAGAACTTCAAGGTTTCCTCCTTTTTCCCTTTGGGACACTCTTGGAAAGCTGAAGATTCCCACATCCTGGTGCCATGCCAAAATGACTGAAATTGCTAAGGAGAAGGAGCTGATTGCAGAGCTGATTGCTTGGGCATTATCTGACAACACATACTGGCTGAGGAGTGCTTCTTTTGTCAATCTCAGGGGAACTCAAACCGATACATACTCAGCTGCTTGAGGTCGGCATTTCTGGGTACCCCCAGAATTAGAAATGATAGACACCTACAGAACCTTAACATTGGAAACTTATGCCACACACACAGTAAATTTACCATGACAGGCAGTGACATCCTTAAGCATGCTGTGCTACTCCTAAAAGGCTGCCTCTACATGGTGCTTCAACCAGGCTAATTCAAAACAGCTGAATGACAAAGCCAGTTAGCTCATCTCCATACTAATTTTCCTGCCTGTAGCACCATACTGACATAGCCATGCTGCTTCTCCTTCTGAGAAGCCTTCTGGCTTTTGGAGATAGGCTGCACAGAGAAGAACAGTCTGTTTGAGTGCACCGTTCGCCTAGCACACAGTAACTTCAACAAGGAGAGACAATTTTAGACACCTAGCTAGGGACAGAAAATTACACATAAACCAGTATAAGTTATTGGAAACCAGTTCAAATCTGTGACACAACAGAAGTTCAGTGCACATAAACCACTTTCAAAAAGGCCGAAACTGGTTTAAGATAAACCTGGATGGATGCAGTATCAGACTTAACTGATTTAGGTTCAATAAGTTTATTCAACTTCTATCCCAGATTCCCTCCAGATTCAAGCCAACTTAGTCTCCCAGCATCCCAGGATGCTTCGCACCACTCCTGCAGAGCCGCCCCCCGCCCCTTGCAGGGAGGGCAGGCTAGCCTTGGCTCAAGCTGGCTACTCCAGCTGAGCAGGGAGGCATGTTCTAGTGCTCCCAGCTTTTGGCCTGGGCCACTGCAGGCATGCGGCTGCATTTCCAGAATCAAAAGTAAACGTCTGTTTACTTGGCTATCACTTCAATCTACAGAGCTTAAATTAACCTGCAAAGATTGCATCAATTCAGCCTCCAGCTTTTTGACTGGCTGTACTAAGCCCTACAGGGGCTTGAATAGGGGTTTGAGTCTGTATATTTATGATGTGCGTTCCTGAAATAGCAGTTAGGAGCCCAAGTCTATTTGTGCATCTAGCCCCTATTTTCAAGGCTTTCCAGTAAATCTGTTCTGTGTTATCTGAAGCCCATGAACCACATTGTTAATGTGGGTAAGCATTAGTGCTTTTTTTTCTTTACAGTTTAATTAAGCCAAGAGCACAATGAGACACTGCAGTGATTCCTGAGCCAGGGTCTGTGAATCATGCTGCCTCCTTCCATTTTCCAATTAAAAGTTGGATGATAAGCATATATGGTGGTCTGCAAGAAATGCTGAGGGTTGACAATGAATTATTTGTCCAAAATTTTGGGAACCATTAATTCAGTGGACAGTGTGGGGTCTACTCACTAAAAGCAAAATTCTCTAAACTTTCTCACAGCTTTTCCATATAAGTTTTGACAAGTCACTTGAAATCCATTATTCCTCACTTATCTTTTCTGGATAGCAAAGATGTATATGTTTCCTTTTCGGTCATCTTAGTAGGCAGGGCAAGATAAAGTAATGTTACTAAATCCAGAAGTTTTCAAACTCTGTCATACACTTCCTCCTTTGAAAAAATGCATTTTAATACAGCCAAGTGCAATAAATCTAAGAACAAGGAACATAAGCTGCATTTTGCACACTGGGATTCAATGTCCTGGGAAGAGCAGTGACTCTGACAAGGATTTAAGGATCACAGTGGACAAAACTGAATTATTAACAGCTCATGAACAACTCTTGTTCTTGGAACAATACCATGGCAACAAGGGTTAGTACAATTCTTGCAAACATAGCGAGTGGAAGCAGTGAGGTGCCTATAAGAGGATGATAAATATTTATGGGAAGTTTGAAGGAGTCATAACTATCTGTATTTGAACTAGGAGAGAAATGTTCTATGCTGATGTGTTTAGATTGTGGTAATGTTTAATAAACTATACACTGTAAAGAACATTCTCCTTTGCCTTTGGAATAAACTTAATTACCACACTTTTTTTTTACGGGGGTAAAGTTCAGTGAGGATAAAAAATAGAAATATAAAATGGAACCTGGCTGCCAACTAAACTGAGGCAACCTCTTCAAAGACCAGGACACAGAACCCCCTCTCCCTCTTTTCCCACAGTGTTAAGATGCAGAAACATTTCCTGCTTTCCTGTGAGTATACAACACTCAGGCCCATTTGAGTTGAAGCTTTGCTGTTAAGGTCCCCTGACATGATCTCTCCCAAGCACTGTGTAATATTTGAGGCTAATAGAACATTTTTCCTGATTTCCTAATGCCCGAGGTATATTTGTGGGGACTTTGGGTGCAGTCATAAAAAATGGACATTAGTCCCAATTTATTACTTGCATTATTGGGTACATTTGACATCAAATAGGTGTACTGAAATGATAAACTTGGGTTGTCATGCATAACTATGCATTACTGTCTGCCTGCGGTGAGTGCCTCCAAGTTACTCTTTTGGTCTTTATGAAGATAGCTCTAAAACTGTGTAGCTATCTGACATGCAAGAGCACTATGTACTGTGCTGGCTAGCACTGCTTAATTTTATAAGACAAATGGGCACCTGTTTCCTATTTCTATTTACAGAACTAACAGAAATGTTGCTTAATCTCTGAGGATTTCACTAATGAACAAGCCCTCCTGCACCTGGCTATCAACACTGCATTGACTGAAACAGGCACCACAGAAATGTTCCTTCTGAGAGGATGGAAATAAAATAAGATACTGAGGAGGGACACACTACTGGAAGAGGGAGGAGATAGGAGGAGAAAGAGGAAGGAAGACTGCAAACAGATAATTTAAGGCTCCACCACTTTCCCCTTCATTTGGTTTTCTAGCAAAGCAAAGTTTTGTTTCAGACTTTGTTGCAGGTAAAGGATATCTTAAAGACTGGTCAGAGCTCCATTTCATTAATTCATACACACGAACATACATTTCTGGAGGGGTTTACAGACCATTTTTGCAGTGTAAAGGGACTTTGGTATGAAAAAGAATTAGGTTCCATGTAATACTCATAATACACGGTGGAAAAGGATTGCTTGCATCACACATTTCCCTGGCCCAGTTACTTAGCATGAAAAAAAAGGACATTGATACCTAGCACATATAGCACATTGCCGTCAAGATGCATAAAACATTTTTATCAATAATCATTGGAACCTCAAAATCCTGGTGAGACCAATGCATCTTAAAGTGAATAGGACATTTTCTCCTTGAAGATCACAAATCTCAGCCACATATGTTAATTTTAAAACTACGAATTACTTACCTGCCAAAACCTTAAGTTCCTGATAGAGCATTCCCATTCAATACATGAAGCCCCTATGGCTGCCTACGATAGAAGCAACATGCCTCATGGTAGTAAGGTTAAACTGCTGCAGTCAGTTGTAAAATAGTTGTGGATGGCAAAGGCATGTTGGCTCACGCTTCCAAGCTACCCCTCAGCTGTGTCTTGCTGATGGTTAGGCATTTTTTGTTCAGACTACTTACAGCTTTCCAAATAATTCTTCACTTACATTTTATGTTCATAATTGATGCTTGAGATCTGGAATCCCTGGGCCAGAAGTAAGGTCAAAGGAAAATTTGGACCAGCTATGAAAAATCATGGCTACACCATCACATGCACCCAGAACCTGAGGCCATAGTAGCATTTTATCTTATCCTGGTCACATTGCTAATCACCAAAGGGTCCAAATAATAAGACTTACCTTAACAGTGACATGAAAGGAGCTCTGGTGGGCAAAACTGAAAGAGAAACTAAAGACCAGGGTGTCGGACCATAAGGATGAACACACAGAACTTGAATAATGGCAGGCCATACTGACTGGTTTGCCCTCAAAACAGTAAGGAGGAAGGCCACTCTGAAGAGTCCTGGTGATAGGAAGAGGATATTTCCTAGTAAAGGGTTTTCTCAGCTGACTTTTTAAATCTTGTAAGGGCTAGCCTCAGGACTAAGGAGCATGCTTGTAGGTTCTGTGGCTAGAGGCCTAGGTACTTGAGAAGAAAGTGAGACGAAGTGAAGGTTCAGCTCGCCCATCTAGCTGAAGGGTCTCTGAAGGGCTGTATACTGATTTAAGGATTGTTAGGATTCTGGATGTAGCTGGAAAGGAACAGAAAACGGCAACCACAATTAGTTATTTCAAGACCAAACATCATTTATATGAAGTACTGGGTTTAGGAGCCTTTTGGCCAACAGCAGATCATCTGTTTAGTAAGGGATTGGAAACTCATGCTGAAGGGCTGCTATGTAATCTGGTGAATGCCCACTTGCCATTCCTCACACGTACTGGCCATCTGTGCCTACTGTTTTACTGACTACAACCTCAAAGTTGTTTAAATGGCAAATGACTGAATAAATTGATTGGAAAACTAAATAATAGAACCAGGAATAACTTATCCATGACAAAAGAAGCAGGACAGCAATTAGGTATTTTTCACCTGTCACAATTTGTTCTTCCCAAAATGTACATTAGCAGATATGAGCCAAACTTAATGAAGAACACCATAAAAAAGGGCTGGTAGGAAGAACGTTGTGAAAACTTCATTTGTTATTTGAGCAAAACTGAAAAGAAAAAATAGTCTAAACGACTGTGTCATCACTTACAAATCAAAGACTGGTTTGAAGGATGTAAGCATTTTCTTTATATTATGCTTTTACTTAATTCCTGAAAGTTTTCCTTGTAAGTTTCAACATCTGTTTTTATTCTTTAGAATTTCCTACACTGCACAGAAAAAAAACCCACCTTCACTTTAACAAGGATAAACCAAATTAAGTGAAACAATTACTTTCAGCAAGCTATAGCCAGAAATCGTAACAGGTTTGTGTATAATGTTAACCATGAAATGTTTTATCAGCTGCACCTGAACTGTTACATTCAGGGAAGAGCAATGTATTTTTAATGAAAGGAGAAAGCGGGGAAACAAAAAATAAGAAGCCTACAGGACACTTGGCGAACATCTACTGCTCTGTACTAGTGATATCTGGAAGTCAAATGAGTTCATGAGCAAACTTCCGGTACATCTGTGCTCACAGAGAAGCAAGAAACCAAATACTTCCCTTCAGATATCATTTCAGTAAAAAGAAGAAAAAAAAATCCAGTTATTGGCACTACCCTGTTTGAGAAACCAAGTTTACACAACTAGTTAACTGTAATAAATAGCTGAGATGTGTCAAGACATACCACTGCTTCCCCTCAGCTACAGCACTGTCTACCAGTGAAATCGCAGCTGCAAGCTGAGGTGTCCCTGCTCCCAGGTTAATGATCCCGTCCACGGGTTCCTCTCTCAGTCCAGAAAACATGGATGAAACCAAGAGAGACAGAACAATATCTTCTCAAAAACCTGGAGAGGGGCCACCATGCATCAAAATGGTGGTGTAAAATGGAGGAAGATCATTTGAGTAAGGATTTGTCTATACGGATCACTGAATCTGATTAACTCAAGGTGTAAATTAAGACCTATTAAAGTAGAGCAGCGCAAACCCCTGTGTGGACATTTTAATTCTGGCTTAAAAGTGGCTTTTTGCAAGTTAGTGTAAGCCAATTAGGAACAGGTTTGTGCTAGCCTAAAACAGACCATTTTCAAACCCACACAGGGGTTTGCACTCGTTAAACTAAACCAGCACCAGTTTCTGTGTAAAGAGGGCCTATCATTTCAATACCAAGTCCTTGCCAGCTTTACCTCTGATGGTGAAACTGGCAATCTGCAACCAACAGCTCAGCCTTGCAGAGAATTCCAGGAAGGCACCTAAGCTACTATGCAGTATAATTGAAACATAAACCCTTAACACTTTTTAGCAAATCTGTTCACAATCAAACCAAACTGAAGAGTGATTGCAATGCAAAAAAATAGAAGGAATGGTCACACTGAAACACCTGTGAAATCAAAAGATGTTAGGATATTCCGTTTTTCTTGGGGTTTTTGGTTTTTTTGAAAGGAGGGAGCCAAGACTTGTCTCAGAGGAGAAAGTTTTACCCCCCAAAATTAACTTCAGCAAAAGGGACATTTTTGTCAATCAAGATAGTGGGGGAGACTTTAAAAGGAAACACACTTCATAAATCAGGGAGAAAGAAGGGCAAGTCTACTTCAGCATGAATGTCGCTGCTGTGGTAGCTCAATGTCTAGACAAAAAGGGAAGCATAAAATCTCCCAAACTGTCACAATTCTGCTTTGTAACTGTAATACTGCTTTATAGTAACACAACAATAACCCAGTATTCCTATGGTTTCATAATCCCTTACCTACCTGAGATGGGGAAATTTTCTGGTTTCATACAAATACTTCCCCTCAGGTGTAGAACTTGGTACCTAGTAGAGAAATATTCCATTTCCTGAGCATTTGAGTGAAATTCATCCTTGGCTAAGGATTCCTTGTGGCTATATACTATTTCTGTTTCAGTTAAGGTCAATATTAAGGATTGGCATGGGGTCAACAAAAGTGATATTATCCTGTCTGATGGGAAGGAGTTATGAGAGGCAAGTAGATACCCATGAAGCTGATGAAGCACATAGATCATTTAACAGGACAGATATATGCAGCCGGTTTCCTCCCTTGCTACAGTCATAGTATCTACTGAAATACAGGATACATGTGATGTTTTGAGCTACCCTTTCTTTTCCTTAGTGTCTCAATTCACTAATGGTACCATGATATTACAGTAACAGGAGTATAGAATGGTGCAATCTCTGCCCTGAACTGACTACCTAACACCCCCTGCCCTCAAACCAAACAAAGTATGCCCACTGGAAGGAGCGCAGAGAGACTTAAAAAGAAAACAGTGGACAGCTCATGGTGAGCAACATCTTGTTCCAGCTGTTTTATTTTTTGAACATAAATGAAGCAAAAGTGAGTGAGAGAAGACCTGCAGAATGGGGTATGGTAAAAAAAGACAAAACTAAAAAGAAAAAAAGTGAAATAGATTAAATAAGAAAAAGAAGAATATGCAAAGAGAGAGGGCTAGGAGATAGGACAAGTAAATGCCCATTCAACAAAATAAAAAATGCCAACAGCTTAGTGTAGGGGTAAGAATTGGCTGATCCACGCTTTGTGGAGGTCATTGCTAGAAAGACCCTGACTCCACAAAGCCTAGATCAGCCAATGCTCACCTGAAAGGAGAATTTGGCCCACAGCATATAAGAACTGCCAACAAAGCCTCTGCAAAGCCTGGATCATTCCTGAGAAGATGCTGACCCCAGGGTGGAGCTCCTGCCCACAGGTTTCTCTCCCAATCCAACCAACGGCAGTACTGCCAGCCCCACGTGTTCAAAAAAAAAAATCAAGAGCAGAACTTTCCCAATCATATTTTTAAGACATTCATGAAATTTTTTTTTTTAATGAAATATTTTTGTTGCTTACTATTTGCCTTCCAGTTGGTGAGTCTTCAAGGCACATGCAAGGTCATATTTTCACGCTTCCCCCACCCCAACACAACCAGGAAAGAAAGAACTGTATTTTTTTAATAATGATAGCAGAAGTGTTCGTATGACTCCAGGAGTTGACTCCAGGAGTTGGAGTTTAAGCAAATTAGGAAATCCCGCAAGACTTGCACTAAAGTCACAAGAGTTCGAGACACTGTACAGGGGACTTCCAGAGGTGCTTTGCTTTCTGTTGAGCATTCTCTGGTTGGCCAGAGAGGTCAGCTGACTGGTCTAATTAACTTATCAAGGAGAAGGAAATGTATGCAAGCATCAGTAATCTATATTATATTTGCTCATTAGTCATACAGTATAAAGGGAAATGTTCTTTGGACACTATGTTTCAAAGAGATGTGGATTAGAAACCCCTTCTTCACCCAGATTTTTATACTCCTTCCACGAAGTGAAAAAGAATCAAAGGGCAGAAACCAATGGAAGCCATGTTCCTTTTAGGCTGAGTTGTACTCTCCGAACACATGAAGCTCTGGCTAAAGTCATTGGATGCATCTGAAGGGAGAATCTGGCCCACAGCCACAGCATATAAAGACCTGCCAACACACTTGGCTTACACACTTCCCTTTGGAAATAATAAATTATCTGGCGCTAACTAAAAACCTACAATATAGTCTGGCTTTACTGTGGCATCGCAGCTATAGACGAGGCTAAACAAAATAACATTTAGACTCAAGCAATGCCATCTTGAGTTCAAGATGGAACTTGACTGTAATAACTACGTATGTATATTAGCAGTACAGCAACTACATGTATTAGCAATAGAATTGGGTGGGCATTTTTTTTACATTTTATGCGTGTCAAAATAGAAACAGTTTTAATGGACTTTTTCAGGAAGTTCTCAGGTCCAGAATAGGCATCCAGGTTGTAGCTGTATTGGTCTAGAAGAAAAAGCAATCTGGGCTCATGGTAGAGGTGATACCTTTTATTAGACCAATAAGATTTTTGAAAAAAATTACTAAGCTTGCAATTAAAGAATTTTTTTTGCAAAAATCTTGTTGGTCTAATAAAAATATCACCTCTACTGTGAGCCCAGATTGCTAGGTCCAGGACAGAATTTCTGGTCAATATAAGAGTGAGAGAAAAAAATGTAAAGATTAGCAGAGTCTAAATGCCAGCTGACAGTCTAATAAAAGCATCAAAATACAAATAGTATGATTTTTCAAAAGTGTTTGGTGTTGATTCAACTTTGCTCCCAGTTTAACACTGCTTTCAGTGGAGGTGTTTAAGCCAGTGAACGTCACTTTGGAAATTCCCAACAAACATCTTCTCTCCCTACTTAATTAAAATAAATGCTAAAAGTTGATTGGGTAAGGAATTCTTCAGTGGAACGTTTTTCATCAGAAAAGGCTGATTTGTCAAAACTGAAGATATGTGTGGAAGTGTATCTGAGTTTGATTAAACTTTTGCCAGGAAAGTTTCTTGGGTCTTGGGTGGAATTTCTGCTCAAAACCAGTGACAGACTGCGAAACAGATGCTCTCTGTGTGGTGCTGGTAGGATTTGTGTCTGAGATTTGGGAGACTAAGGTTTATGCTCCCGTAATAGGCTAAGCAGAGTTTGGAACCTGGGTGACCCATAATCCCAGAAGGTTTCCTAACCATCTGGCTAATGAATGTCCAGGGCAAGTTTCTCTCTAATGCTCATTTTAGAGGGAAAACAACTTTGAAAGTTTCAAATTCTTTTTCTGTGTGAAATTCTTGTTTCTGGCCAGCCTTAGCTAAAAGAACAAAAGGAAAATTGTTAACTAACAAAAATAATCAACTTGCTTACGTTAGCCGTGACTTACTGTTTGCAAGCCAACCATCTCCCATCACCTTTCGGGACGAACATTTGAAAACGAAAGTGCTGCTAAGTAGACCCAGTGATGGTGTCGTTTAACACAAGCTAAAGAAGTCCTGCTCACTCTGTGACATTTCAACAGGCATTGGGGGGGAAGGGGCAACTACAAATTCTCCATGTCTGAGAACAAGGCTCTAAAGAGATGATCTGCTAAGACAGTTTGCACTGAGGATAGACTCAGCAATTTATTTTGTAACCAGACACTTTCTCCATAACATTTTCCTTGGCAAAGATTTACTATTCGTAACAAAAGCCAACGAGCTGCTGTTCAGTTTTACAGAAAGTTGTAAACTCATCTCTCAATGCAAGGTGTGTCTGAATGCAAATGCTAGCACTAGTAAACAAAGGGCATTAGAATTAAGTGTACCCAAAATGCCAATGCAACATGAAGGTTAAAAAATAAACTTGCAATATCAGGAGAAACAAGAAGGAAAGTTTCTCAAGTGAACTCCCACACCATACACATATATGTTACTGTCAAATAACAAGTTTGGATGTGAGGCCAGATATAGACCCAGGCCACAGCCAACCTTCCAAATTTGTGGGTTCAAATCTGCACCCACAAATAATTGTGCCTATACCAGCTACACTTGGACAACAAATATGAGACTTCTAAGTGCAAGCAGGCAGTGAGCTGTTCTACCATCGGATATGAATGCAATATTGATAAGTTCAATTTTATACTTACACATTGACACCATTGCTGGAAATAGGCCCCAAGTGTAAATCATGTGTAATGTGGGTGTGTGTCATTATGAGAACCTCTTCTATTTTTTGACAATGCTGTGTTATAAATGTATAACCTCTGCATGACATTACCAAAGTGTTTTGTATTCAATATTTATTGCTTCTTAAAAAACACCAACTACCCAGATTTCTGTAAAAAAAAAATTTATTTTCCATATAAAAGTGCCAAAATATCCACCAACATTGTAATCTATTCCAACAACCAGCTTACTCTAGTAATCAAAATTGCAAGCAACTTTACTCACATTTTAAGTCAAATTCCTTTCACACATTTCCACAGTAACCCGAGTCCCTAGAAAGTGGAAAATTTGCATTCCGATTGGCTGCTGTAGTCCATATGTCCAAGTTCATATAGGCACGGAATGGGTTAAATCTCGGATAATATTCCTGCTTACACATAACTGCCTGGTTCTCAACATGGGTTGAGTGTTGGGTGGTGGCACTGAGTGGGCAGCAGTTTTCATAGACATCACTCTGAGGTGCCCAGATGGAACCAAAAAGTCCAGACATTGGGGACAAGCTTCTGGTGCTTGAGAGGTAGGGCTAGAAGGAAAGATAAAAACATTGTGAAAAACTGCACACTGCTCCATTTGGCAAAACAACTGGAGGTAAATGGGAGGGAAGGCAGTAATGCTGAGAGAAATCTGAGGATCACATAGGTAGCAAATCAGGGACAAGCTTACAAAATGATATGCTTGGGGTTGGGGGGAGAGCTAGTATTGCTTGGGGTTTCATGCACAGCACTGTTTCAATATTAGTGTGTCTCTCTATGGGTCGGACAAGACCACAACTGGCATGCTGTATTCGAGACAGGTCAAGTTAACGAGCCAGAGAGATAAATTAAGGTAAATTAAAGAACAATGTCAAAACTGAAACCCAAAACATGAGGGTCTGAAATTTGAGAGAGAATGAAAAAGCAAAGATTAGAAGGCTGTAAATACCAGGTCCATCACATTTTTTAGTAAGGAACACGGGGCTACAATG
Source organism: Alligator sinensis (assembly GCF_000455745.1). Lineage (NCBI taxonomy): Eukaryota > Metazoa > Chordata > Crocodylia > Alligatoridae > Alligator > Alligator sinensis. The sequence continues at coordinate 318,559 of NW_005841924.1, forward strand.
ATGAGGAATGAGGTGAAAGTAAACAACATTCTGGAAGAGTATCAGAAGAAATCCTCTGACAGTGATATGTATTAGGCTATGGATTTGTCTCCAAGTAGGGCGACAAAAGCCTTCAGACTTTCAACACTGAATAAAATATAAACTTCATTATGATCTGAAATATCCAATAGGTTTTTCAAATATCTAACTTTATGATAAAATATGGAATAATGCGCTCTCAGTCCTGCATTTTCCATCATTAAATACAGTAGAAATAATACGTGTAGTTCAAATATCTCTTGCTTTCCTACTGCGAATACAAAAATATTCAAAATGGAAGATTTTTAATAATGGTGATGGAGAGGTGATAATAATAAGTGACAGCAACGTGCTTTATTGCAGGGCTGAAATAAACAAACTTCCGCACTTCTCTCTCTGTAGCTAAACCCAAATGGCCAAAGTCAGTACACTCTCAGACATTTACTTAAAGGCGTGCCGGTATCTGATCCACAATCCCAACAATCATGCCTCCTGCCACACCACACATGCATGACAGGACACACAATTTTGGGATCAGGAATTAGATCCCAATTGTGTCTTACGTGGTGTTCACAATCAGCCATTGGGGACCAAACGAAGGTCTGGAACTGATGCCAACTGACAATCAACCAATTGTCAAAACCCCAGCTAGGTGGCACATACAATTTTTACTCATCCCAGTGCATAGGGATCTCAGGATTGGGCTGCAGCAGCCTGATCCTGGGGTCCCTGTATGTGGAAATGAGTAAAAACCATGTGTGCCACCCAGCTGGGTAGCACACATGATTTTCTAACATCCCTGGTGCATGAGGACCTTGAATCAGGGAGAGGCTCCTTAATCCTAGGGTCCCCATGCACTGGGGATGGATTGTCAGAAGCCACACGTGCAAGCCAGCTGCACATGCGATTTTTAAAGGTCTGGGGTGCAGTGAGCCCCAAATCA
>NW_005841924.1:319550-345423 GCF_000455745.1 Alligator sinensis
GCTCTTCAATTCCAAGATCACTGCACACCTCCTCCCCATCTGCTAGGGGACAGCTGTGCCCCAGACCCTGGGGTTGCCTTATATTGACGTGCATGTGTAGCCAGGTCGCTATTTAAGGCACAATTAACCTGTTAATTGTGTCTTAAATGTAGCGTGTCAGGGGCCTCATGCACATAACAGATGAAATCAGTGTGGGTTTGTATGAGGCAGTTACTGTGCATGCCAGAAACTGCAACTGCAACTTCCCTTTTGGATTTTTTTAGCTATAGATTTTTATGTTTGGTCAGTACTTCTTATTGCAGAGTCTTCTTCTTGCTAGAAAAAAAGTCAAAATAGATTGTTTGAAAACCTACGTGCATTTCTATTCTTTAGTGGGTGCAAGACACTTTTTGGGCAAAATATCGTCGCAAGATTTTGTAAGCAAAATTGGATAGGAAACTTAGCCCAGTACTGAGGGCATGCCACGGATAATGCCAACACAAGTTACATCAAATACCTTGGCCTCTACTATACAGAAGTGTGACGCAAGAGCAGGCAAGCGAGATAAAGATGGAAATGCAAATAGTATATGAAGAACATTTCAGTGAGGCACAATACGGCAACATCTTGTAACAGGAATACTCACTGAGGAGTTGACATAACTAGCTGGCTCCCAGGTAGGAGGCATGTTGGGTGGGGCACTCCAGGTAGACTGACAGCTGTGATCAAGGAAGGCTGTATTTTGTACTTCTGCAGTACATGGGAAGCCACTGGCATAATTCATGTTTTCTACAGTAAGAAACGTAGGGAACAAAGTAAAATCTGTGCATTGTATACAAGACAACTTTCTGCGTATGAAGCTGAACTGCCCTATTATGAGAAGTGCCAGAATTACAGGTAGGCTTTCATCAATCATAGATAATTCAATGGAAAAAGAGCAAATCATCTGCATGTAATACTTGCATATTTCTGCCAACAGGAATATCATTTTTATGAGACACTATTGAGGCCACAGTTAACTCGGTAGCATGGAGGACTAGGTAACAGCTATGTGATATTTTTTTTACCCCGGGGCTGCTGGAGACTGCATTTCTCAGCCAGAGTAAGACATGGATCCCTGAACACAACTGCAATGAACCTGAGGGTGAGAATTTGCAGCATGCTAAGTCCTCTGTGATAACAGCTCACGCTCATCTCCTTTACCCTATGGTAAAAGAGAGTGAGCGTGTAATAGACTGCCCCTCAAAGAAAGAGCCTCCGCTTTCTCTGGGGTAAGAGTGTCCATAGGGGCAGCTTCTATGGAGCGGGTGACACACTACAAATCCCTGCTCTCATTTACCTTGCAGTAACTTATTTGTGTGCCTATGAAACAGAAGAGCAAAAATTTCTTCATGCTTCCTTGTCAAAGTACCTCAGCTTTCACCTCCCAAGACATCTCTGTTACATGAAATCCTGGGTCAATGTAGGTCAACTTTCAGTTATTTATTTGGTAATGCCTCTGGGAAACTTTAAAAATAACTCATATCGAGGGAAAGAAGCTAGTCAGAGACATTCTGAAGGTCACGCGAGCAGTAACATTAGAGTGGGAACAAAAAGAGGATGCCCAATCCATCGTCATTTCCATCAGCACTCTGATTCTGCATTTTGTTCCTCCTCTGACAGGTACTGGTGGTAGAAGGCCGGTTTTTGCTCGAGACTCCCCATGTCATCCTGCTCTCTCCATCATGCATACATCACTTGCTACTGTATAATACCATGCCTGTCTGGAGAACACGCATTAGACTCTCCATTCAGACATCTATTTTAACTCCATCACTGACAATCAGTATTGCTGCAGTTTTAGGCTGGAGATTTATTTGAAGGGAGTAGGGCCTTGTGAGAGGACTGCAGATAAAGAACAGTCTACACCAGATTATACTGTTCTAAGTCAAGTCTAATTCTATGAAAGACAGTGAGTTACATGAACTGAAAAACTGGCATAAATGGGACCAAAGTCAGGCCTTTAAGCAAATGCTGCACTCCAGGTTTTAGACAAGCAAGTCAAAAAACTTTTTGTGCTGTCCCCAAATTAGGAAGTTAATTGAGGGTACTGGAAATGTTGCATGCAAGGGAGGAAAGGTGACAGACACTGGAATGAGAATCACAAGACCAACGCTCTAACTCCTGAGTCTGCCACACATTAAGACACTTACTCTCCCTAGGCCCCAATTCCCAAGGGATGAGCATCACCTTCTCTTTCACAGCTTCTGTCTTGTATATTGAGAAACAGAGGCTCTTCTAGATAGTAAGTCCCTCTTTTTTAGTAGTGCGGGACTTAAAACAATGTGACCTGAAATAGCAGCTTGGGTCTGTGGCCATTTCTCTCATTGATTGCTACATGTTATGGAACTGGCTATCACAAGTTGCCTTGTAATCAATGAAGCTACTATAACAAAAAGAAAAATTTAGTTGCAGAAATTCCATACAGAGTTTATGAAAATAGTAAGAAAATAAATAATCTCTCCTTGTCTATTTTAAGCACATTAGCAAGATAGGTCTCTAATAGCCTGTTGTTCAGCCATCCATCTATCTGAATGAATCATCATTGCTTTGCTGAGGGAGAGAGAAAAGAAGAGTCTTATGCATATTTTGGAAATCTTCCAGCATTCTTACCTTCTGGAAAAGCATTGTACTCATTCATCTCTACTGGACAATACATATTGGTAAACTGGCCATCACAAGCTGCATTCCAATCAATGAAACTATTACAACAAAAACAAAAATCAGAAATTCCATGCAGAGCTTTATGAAAGTAAAGCTTGAATGAACACCTTTCATACACTGTATACTTTTTAGATGACAACCGCTTGTGATGAGCAATTGTGCTTCATACACATCAACTAAATAATAGCAGAAAACAGCTACTAATCGGAATTGTATTGTAATGAACCCATAACGATTCTACTAATGAGCACTGTTTTATGTTTGCCCCAGAAGAGAGACAACACATTTGCGACTAAAGTACAGAGCCGGTAGTCGGACTGTGTGGACTGATTCTGACTCTCCTCCAAGCTTCCTGGATCACTTTAAAGTCACACGCTTCTAAGCCTCAGCTTTCCCACCTGAAAAAATGGAATTACAATATATTCCTACCCCATAGGAGATATTAGGCTTAATTGTTTTTTATGAAATACAATGTAAAGTAATTTAATATAACATGCCATGGAAATGATATGTATAAAGTGAAATAAATATTTGATTAGTAAGGTGCTTAGATTAATAAAACAAAATTGTCTTTAATTTTAAAATATTAGTATAACATTTATTTAAAAAATAAGAATGTAAAAAAAACCAAACTCAATTATCAGTGTTACCACTTCAAACAACATCAGACTCCTGGCAAATGAGAAACCCTATCATAAATGTGTATCTGTTACTGTATTAACTTAAGAATAAAATAACTGAAATACTTTAGGAAGGTTCTCCAAGAAGAGTTCTTTGCTTAAGAACACCTGAGTCATAACCTTAACATTACTTAAACCATAGTTTGTAAAGGGGAAAAAAAAAAGATATTTTGCTGCATGGGCTTGGAACAGTGAGATACAGTTCCTAGCTCATGGACAGCTGCAATGCAAACTGCGAGCTTTTCTTTCCTTCAGTTTACAGCACAGAGGTAAGGTTGTAGGGAATATGGTTCTTCCTGTCTGAAGTTTAGCACTGCAGAAAGCTCAATCCTCAAGTCTAGGAAATGTCCAAAAAAGTCCACGTAACACTCATGTGTTTATTACCTTCATCCAGGGTATTTGTATCTTATACACACCCTAGTGCATGCTGTAGTTCACCCACCTGGTGAAGGATTCCTGGTTATAGCAACAGGAAAGCATGTTTGAAAGGGAGACACCCAATCCCCCTCAAAGAGAAAAATGAGAAACAGAGCAGGGATTTCTATATGGCACAAAGCACTGTTGCATGAAATGTGAACCAGAAGCAATATAGCCATATTAATACAGCAGTGTGCCTGGGTTTAATAAACCTGTTTCCCGGCACAGCTAATTAGCCTGGATGCATGCCACATTAACATGATTATACTATTTCCAGTTCTGAACTTAGTGTTTGCAAAACAGGTATTCCTGGACAGCGCTGCCTGGCACCATACCCTAAAACTTGCAAGATTTATTTAAAACCGGGGAGAATTAAATTCTTATCTTACTCTTTTAATTAAATTAAAATCTTAAATTTTGAAGTTTCTAAATATGAGTACAGGAGCTGGTCCACTTAGACTGACAACATCAATACCATGTGGCGGAAAGTGAAAAAAAAAATCAATAAAAAATGTGTCTATAGTAAGAGTCTTGCTTCAGAATTACTCAGTCTGCCCTTGCAAACTGTGCAGCTCAAGCTTTAACCCAACCACTGTTGCTGTCAAACTGGTAGCAGCTTTTGACTGAATAGCAGTAGCTCTGAACGGGTTAAAACTATAGCTACTATGCTAAAGACCAGACTTCTGCCCTTCCCTCCATGTTGCCAGAGGGGAGAAAAGGGAGAGAAGTAGTAGCCATTACAGTGTCCCCATGCTTGCCCACTCAACAATCCCAACTTTGGAGGGATAATTTTTGGGGAAAGGGTGTGTGTGTTGCAAGTAAATACAGCAGGGGTAGGCAACATTCTTTGGCCAGAGTGCCAAAAAACACCATAATGTCTACCTTGGAAGGTGCCAGAGTGCCGGCATGGCAGAAAAACAAAATGAGGGCAAGGGGTACATGGCAGGATGCCCTGCTTGTGCCCCTTGCCCTCCGCCCAAAGCCTCTGTAGCCAGCCGTTTGTAGCCAGCCCGGGCTCTGGGCAGCTGCAGCAAGCAGCGGGCTAGCTACAAACAGCTGTGCCGGGCTCATCACCTCCATGCCGGGAGTGGGGGAGAGATCGGGGCTGTGCTGCCTCAGGCCCTGCCCCCACCACCCGCTTAGAGGTGCACCTGCACACGCCAGTGCGGAGCTGGTGCCGGTGCCTGGCACAGGTGTTTGGAGCCTCCCGGCTGCAGCCAGCCCCAGCTCTCTGTAGCTGCTGCCAGGCTGGGACGCTGCAAGCCCTGCTCAGAGCAGTCCGGGCTCCATCGCTGGCAGCAGCTACCCAGAGCTGGGGCTGGCCGTGGCGTGCCAAGCAAAATGGCCTCGTGTGCCAGGGACTGCCGACCCCTGAAATACAGTAATAATACTTCCCTAGTTAATAGATGGACAAATGTTACCTAAAATATTTAAAGGAAAAACAACTTGCCTGTTGTGAACAGAAGGGGATTCCTGGATCATGCATGGTATGTTGTTTTCAAGGTTATAATTTAAGCTATTTGTCAGACAGACTGGTTGAGCAGGCCACAAGTCTCCTGCTGGATACAGGCCTAAAAAAGAAAGTGATCTCAATTGCACAATTTATGAAATACAAAAGAACAGGAACCAAAAAGTCCCCAAATCTTAGTTCTGCAATGATATTAACACATGACAGAGAATCTAGATGGCCTTGCATTGTAGTCTTCACAATGTAAAGTATCTAGGCTCCTCCTTTCCTCAGTTTTTGAACCCAAAAAAGAAAGTTTGGCACTATGGAAACAAAACAAGCCACTGGCACTAAATCCTGACTCAGTGCAGCTAGGCCATTATATATCAGACGCAGACCCAGCCCAGGAGTGATTCTCCAAATAAAATGTTTTTAGTGAATAATCTGACAAATATTTATGTTGGATGAATGTTGTCATAAAAGTAAAATAGAAAAAAATTAGCCTTTTTCCATTTTTAAACAAGTATTAAAGTCATTTGCTCAATTCATTATAGAAAGAACAAATTTTCCAACAGAAAAGACAAAGTGTTGGAAAATTACATGCGTGATGACAAGCCACTGGACCTTTTGTCCTTGGAAAGGGAGGTCGCTCCATACCCAAACTTCACAATTTATTAATTTCACTCAACAAATTCATATTGTTTCCCTTTGAGATGCATGCAAATGAAAAACTGCCTGAGATTTGAAAGCCAAAGCTGAAGCCCATCACGCATCGTTCATTTGCAAAAAAGGAAGGCAGAAAAAGGAAGGCAGAAAAGAGGTGAGGTCTTTTCTCAGCCATTAGTGTGGAAATGAGGAGAGCGCCGATGTTGCTAATTTGGACTGGGAACTTCATTTCATATAGAAGTGATTTTAGTGCAATTAAACATTAGGCTGTGGCAAAGCAAAGGAAATGTTAGCGAATGCTGAACTGTAAAATTAAAGCTAGATGCTACTTTCACTCAGCAAGAGTACAATAAAACAAATCAAGATTATATTAAAGGCTAGAGAAGTCTATTTGTTTGAAAAATAATAAAAAGTAAAGTTCTCAGATACATGGCTCAAACATAGCAGTCTGTTGCAGTACAGCTTGTGTGTGCACACATTAAAGTAACAACATGTGTAGCACTCATACTAGTGTATGATGAGTAGTGTAAAACCTGCTGATATAAAGCAACCGACCTTTATTCTTGTCGGGATCTGCAGTCATGTCAGTGAAGTTGGGACACAGGGTTTCTGGATACTGGGGGATGGTATTTATGTCTCTGCTGAATTAAGAAAAAGGATTTTTTTTTCAGAAAGAAAATCTGATCGTGAAACATTTAAAATACCCATGTGATTCTTTTCTAGGAAAAGAAAATTCAGGAAGTTTTATGGTGTTAAACAGGGCAGGTGGCAGAAACCCAAATAATAGCTAACATGAGTTAGGCTTTACCTTTGCCTATTCTCCTTATTCTGAGCCATGGTAGAACCACAAAATGTCAGCATTTCAATACAAAAAACCATATGAAGCAGAGTTGCCCACAGTTATTACAAGAGGAAAAAAGGAAGTGCTGATTATCTCAACCCTTACTACTCAGATGTATCTAATAATATTGGAATATACACGTGTGGAGACTAAAGGAAAGTACAGGCTCAGACAGATTAAATGAATTTGGAATGAGCATTATATGTTAATGATGGCTAAGCATAAGAGGTCAAAGAGGCTAGCTGTCAATATGCTGTACTGTTAAAATTTACTCATTGAAATTATGTCAGTAGCAAAAATGAAGAAGAAAAGGCTTTGCTCACTGAGACTACACCTTTCTTTTCTGCATCTGATCTCTCCCCCAAGGGTGGCAATTCCTGCAAATATCAAGGTTATTTTGCAATGGGTCATGGTAGCTCCAGGCCTTATACCCTCATATCAGGTTTTAATACAGCTTTGAAAATAGTTATTAGTTGATAGGTTTATGCTCATGGTAGAAAAGAAAATACTCAATGGGGCTGGAAAGTCCATGTCCAAGCTCCAAAACCAGTAAAGCTTTTTAAAAGCTAGAGAAGTGTGACTTCAAAATGGCATCGAGTAACAGGCAGGTATAGCACACACAACTGCTTTTACCAAAACTAGCTAGTTAGACTCCCAAGAGTACGGTGTTCCCTTAGTATATTCATAGAATCACAGAAAATTAGGTTTAGAAGGGACCTCAGGAAGGTCACCTAATCCAACCCCCTGCTCAAAGCAAGACCAGCTCCAACCATATCATCCCAGCCAAGGCTTTGTCTACCCTGATCTTAAAAAACTCCAAGGATGGAGATTCCACGACATCTCTAGGTAGCCTCTTCCAGTGCTTTACTATCCTCATAGTGAGAAAGTTTTTCCTCATATCTATCCTAAATTGCTCTTGCTGCAACTTGTGACAATTGCTCCTTGTTCCGTCATCCGCCACCACTGAATACAGTCTCTTTGGAACCACCCTTCAGGTATGTACTGGAAGGCTGCAAGTAAGTCCCCTCTCAGTCTTTTCTTCTCTAGACTAAATAAGCTCAGTTCCCTCAGCCTCACCTCATAAATCATGTTTACCAGCCTCCTAACCATTTTCACTGCCCTCCGCTGGACTCTCTCCAATTTGTCCAAATCCTTTCTGTAGTGCGGGGCCAAAAACTGGACACAGTACTCCAGATGTGGCCTCACCAGTTCCAAATACAGGGAAATAATCACCTCCCTCGGTCTGCTGGCAACGATCCTACCAGGGCAGCCCAGTATGATGTTAGCATGCTTGCCAACAAGGGCACAATGTTGGCTCATATTCAGCTTATTGTCCACTGAAACCCCCAGGTCCTTTTCTACAGAAAAGGATTCATTACATGAATATATTACATTTCTTTAATATATTGTAAGGGTAGATTTAAAAATGTACCTGGTATTGCAGATGTTATGAGACAGATTTAAAGTGATGGGAGTTTCAGTTGGAAAATCATTTTGTGAAATAGTCTCCCCTAAGTAAAACAAAGATTGTGAAATCAAAAGGTTTTGAAAACAGAAATGTACAACATTGTATAAACTTATTTTCAGTATAAAATATTACAAAAAGAATTTTGCATTTCAGAAAGTCTCCCTCAGTTAATGTTATGCTTGTTTATTTCTTATATCCATGCAGATTTAGTAGACCCTTTTTTCTGTCTTTATGGCAACTTGGTTAGGGAGATAAGGGACTTGATTTTTTTTTTTTGTTACACTATGGGACCAAGGATTAAAAAGAGTTGAGAAGCATTATTCTATTAGAAGAGTATGTGTTTTCATGGAGTGGTGTTATGAAAAAACATGGTTGAATTTTTTTTTTTTTTTAGTTAAATGATCAATTTATAAATTATTACTGCTATCATGTACAATATCCATCTATGCATTATTATTTGAAAGAAGTTTATTTTTTTAAAAGTTTCAACAAAAATAAACAAAGAAAAAAATTAAATCCAGGCACAATTCATTCAATTAGGTCAGAGGCTAATTCTAATCGCGAAGCTGCTTTGGGTATATTTTTTCCTCAGACAGTAAATTAAGTTCACATTATTCAAAACAGCATCTAGACATGTGCAAACAATTTTTCTGTGTCACTAGAGAACAGTCCCTAGAAAACTATTTTTAAAACTTTAAATTCTGTTCATTCTGCATGCTGTAGTGTGCTCTCTCAATGTCAGTGAATGACACTAAAGCTTTTCACCATTCCTAGTAATATGCCACAAGACTAAGCATAATTGTGGCTTCTGGCGTGTACAAAGTGGTTTAGGGTTCTTCTGCCATGTATCTGGGATACATATTCTCATGGCCATCCATATCCTCATGATTTTGAGACACTTCCAGTAATTTTTTTGAAAGACTTGTCTGTCTACCCACGTCTTTGAAATCCAGATACCACGCTCCTTTTACTATATACAGATGTTAGGTCATAAACACTGTTGCAAAAGTAACAATAATCTAAAGGTCAGAACTACATTAATATCTGAGTAGAGTTAGCAGATATCAGTTCTGTAGTCTTCCCAAGAGTGACTAATTGTATAGCTTCCTCAGGCGTCTTGTGGGAACACAGTTCATGTGCTTATCCACAATTTCTCTTTGACCTTTTACATTTACTGCTTATGGCTCTTCATATTTTCCTATCATTTTTCAGGCAGCTTACTCTGTGCATCAGTTCCCCTTTGGATGCTGTGTTATTTCTGCCAGTTTTTAGGAGTGATCCCATCTCACTACTGACTTGGGAGTTGCAATGACTGGATTAAAAAGGAGCAAAATATTATAGTTCATCCATTATATTAAACATTAATTGTAATGTTTCTCTAAGTACTTTGCAAATGCAACTGCTAGAAGGCAGGGTAGATAGATGTGCATGTTATAGATTAACAAAATACACCCAAATGCAAATAATCTCAAACATGAAACAAGCCTGGAAAACATACAGACAACTGTAAATTAAGTGGAACTGTCTGGTATCGGACAGCTAAGTAGTGGCAGAGCTAGAAATACAACACAGGAGTGCTGTCTCTGTTTGCTGTCTAATAACAAAATCTATTGTCTCCCTGCAACACTCCAAACTAAAAAATACTGATTCAACTGGAAAAAGAAAGCATGTTGGAAGAAAGCAAATTTGCTGACTAAAACCTTTTCAACAATACAGACTTCTAAGCTCAAAGCCAAACATTCCTTCTCATATGAATGCCACCATGAATACTGGAATCTATTAACCCATGACAGGCAGGCAACCTCTAACAGCTTTTCTATCCCATCTCTGTGCTGACCTAAGAACTACACCCCACCCATTCATTCTCACTCCATGCACCCCGACTCTTGGAAATGAGGCAATATAGATGCCTTCAAGTGAGCCAGAGCGTGTTTCAATAAGCAAGTCCAAGACAGAACCTAAGGGTAGTTCTGTGGGCATGCTCAGCATTATTTCGGGACAACTACACTGCCTCATTTCCAGAGGCGGATGTGTGCAAAGCAGGAGTGCACTGGCTGGTGTGTACTTCACAGCAGCTCTGTGGAGGAGCAGCAAACATGGCCTCAGAGTTTCAGTCCCTCTCACTATCCAAAATAATATACTAACATTTTCCATATACTTTTGTACATGGTATTTTTCCAGAACTTACTTGATGGAAGAAAATGCCTGGGTGTCATTATAGGTTTTCTATCTCCGTCAGAGCTGCTGGTGCTACTCCAGCTGCCCCAGCTCCCGCGACTGGCACGTACGCTTCCCGAGGAACTGCCACAGTCAGAACTTGAATCAGAACAAAACTTTTCCAAACACTTCTTTGATCGTTGATAAAAGTTTTCTGAAGAAGTTGAAAAGCATTGAAGAAAATGTTTACATTTAAACTTAAAATGAAATGAAAAAAGTGTCTGAAATGTGTACTTAGCTCTTTAAATCTACCTACTCAGCAGGGACAAACACATTATTTACTGACAGCATTGCAGACATACACATACAATGCATTAAAAATATTACAAGCCCTGCTCTGAGAAACTTAACATCTGAATTACAGCACCATGAAAAATTATCCCAAACCACGGTGTGAAACAAGGGGCATGTGTGCACAACACTTAAAAGCAGGTTAAATGCTTTTGTACTGATTTAATGGTGTTGGTGGCAAATTGCACATTAATTCCAGCTGCTGTAGCACATTTGGTGGCGTAATGCATATTAAATTACTTTGGGGTGCAGCAAACTAAAACACCTTTCAGGAGTTTTAGTTTGCTGCCCTACAGCCGTGGAGCAAAGTACCGGGCTCTGTGCGGCTCAGGGACTGTGCAGGCAGCCTGGCAGCAGCCAGGGAAGGCAGGCTCCGCCAAAGATTAAAAAAAGTGGTTAGCCTGATCTTTTTCTTCCCCCACCACTGCAGCCTGCATGAGCTGCGTGGGGACCCAGTCCTTCCCTCCACGGCTGTGGGATCGCCCAAGCCAGGTGCCTGCAGGCAGGGGCAGGCACTGCCACAGAGGGAAGCACCAGCCCTGCCACAGCTCAGGGACCACTCTGCCCACTGTCAGCTCACTCTCCCCTCCCCGCCACTGGAGAGGCAGGTAAGACACGGGTGTACATGACATGGGGGTTTACTTTGCCCTAAACTGAAGTGGTGTTTTTAAAACCCACCGCTTCAATTTAGGGCCCACGCTTTGTCTACACATGCCCTCTATTGACTAATTATGGATCTTTTATCAATTATCAATTTTATCAATTATCATCAACTTGTCATATGCCTTCCTAAACCTCCCCCTTCTCACAAGCTTGGGAAAAAGAGCTGGACATTAAAGAGAATTGAACAGGCAGGAAATATGTTTCCAGCTTGAATATCATAACCTGTCTAAGTTTCTTGTAGCAGTCCTGGGGGCTGTCAATTTATCTGCTTCAACTGATCACAGCTTGAGGAAAAGGTGAATAAAAGCCCCCACTGTGTTTCAGTGTCAGAGACAAAGTATTCTCTCTTCCCAGTGCAAAACCGATCACAGTTACATACCTGTTTCTCCCTGCGTAGACAAACTTCCACCTTTCTGGTCAGCTTTAAACATTTCCCCATTGTCCTGAGCACAACAGTTTCTTATGCCAATATTAGTTCTCAGTTCAGGCCTTTCAAATTCACTGCACATATGTTTCATTTCACTCTGTTCAGGAACCCTAGAACAAAAAATGATGCGTTTATAGTTTACACTTGTACTATATTTAATATAAGAACAAAGAGATGAGCAATCACTTTCCCCTAATGAACTACCCAAAGGTCCTCAGACCCTTTGGTGACAAACATGGTTGAAAAGTACACAAGGATCAAAACAGACTACGAGTATAACAGAAGTAATATATGCCCTAAAAGCATGCCACGGCACCCTAGGTGCCTTGAGATCCTTTCTAGGGTACCACGGGGTTTACAAATATGATTCACAAGGTAAACCCAGAGATTTCATATAGGAATCAACAGGTGTGGTCTTTCTGAGTTCTTGGCAACAGAAGAACTGCTCAATTATTTTTCTGTAGGCCAAAAAGAGTGAAAACTAAGTTAGCACTCAAGAAGCAAAGGCACCATAAACACTGTCTTTTCTACCCTTGTCCAGCCTACCTACATAAGCTTAGATCCTGCAGATGTTTTCATATGTGCTTAACTTTACATACCAAGAGCAAACTGCATTACCCTGAATGCAGTCTGAAACAATGCAGACCCTGAAACAATGGTCCCTCCTGATTTTCCAGTCTCTTACTCTCTTCCCACTGACTTCAACAGGACTACTCTCGTTGCATAAATTTAGTAACTGGTATATCTTTGAAGGACTGTTGCCTTATTTCTAAGGTCATTGGGCTTTTATGTGTGAGCACTGCATAGAATACTGGGGACCACATTCCAGTTGGCATCTCTAGAGGTTACTACAACACAAACAACATGAATAATTTTAATACTGACAACAAAAAATAAGAAAAAAAAAATCACAACTTCCTTTAAAACCTTTATTCAAGTAAACATGAAAGAAACCTTTACAAAAATATTTCCCAGGATCTCCTACTATTCCTGTCAGCCTAACGTTACTTTAACTTCTTGTCATATTTGTCTACAAACCACAATGAAGTTAGTTAGTCAGCTTCTATGTAGTATACCAAACTTCCTCTTTTAAAAGTTAATTTTAATCACTGTATTTGGTAAAGAAAACACTGATTTTTTTTTTTTAAGGAAGGAAACAACTCTCTCAACCACAAAGATAAAATTCCTTAAAATAAGTTACAAGATGATCTGTTGCAAAAACCTGGAATCACTTTAATGGACTCTCTTTTCTAAAGGGAACACGTATTGGATTTTATCCAGTGACAGCAGAATGGGAAGGAAACTAACCCTATGAGTCTAAAATAGGCACATTTCCAGTCTCTAATGAGAACCAATTAACATCAACTAGGGCATAGATGTAAATACTCAAATTTCTCAATTACCTTTCAATCAAAAATCTGTTTACAAGGCATGTGTGGATTCACAAAAGGGAAGATAAACTGTGCTTTGCAATTTTAAATTAATATTATTGTGTTATTTCTTTTTAGTCATGCAGGTTTCTGGATGTTTGTCTCCCTTTAGTCTAAAGCCCAAGAACGGATTGAGGAACTCGGGCTGAGGTTTCAAAGGCACAAATAGTGGTGAAGAACCAAAATTCTTCTAAATCCTAAATACTGTCTTGAACCTATGACGAGATCTATCCCAGCTGCACTTTACAACAATACAGGCTCTCACTGAAACCATGAGAACTCCAGAGAGATTACTTGACACAATACACTCAGGCATATATGTATGCGTGCATATTTTTCCTGCGACATTTAGTAATATATGTTTTAATAAGAAAATTTTAGACATGGATTATTGTTTAACTTAAATGTATCATCAAATAATCTGCGTTAGGTATTATACTAATACTAGAGAGAAACCATTAATCTAGGAATGAAAATATCTTTGGTTTCTCTATTGTTTACAGTCATCATAGTGGGCTGCATTAGTAGGAGCGCTGACAGCAGATTAAGGGGAGTAATTATTCCCCTCTATTCTGCACTGGTGAGGCCACAGCTGGAGTACTGTGTCCAGTTTTGGATCCCCCACTATAGAAAAGATGTGGCCAAGTTGGAGAGAATTCAGCAGAGAGCACTGAAAATTGTTTAGGGGGCTGGTGCATATGACTTCTGAGGAGAGGCTGGGGAAACTGGGTTTATTTAGTCTGCAGAAGAGAAGACAGAGGGGATTTGATAGCAGCCTTCAACTACCTGAAGGGGGGTTCCAAAGAGGATGGAGCTAGACTGTTCTCAGTGGTGGCAGACGACAGAACAAGGAGCAATCGTCTCAAGTTGCAGCAAGGAATGTTTAAGTTGGATATCAGGAAAAGTGTTATCACTAGGAGAGTGGTGAAGCACTGGAACAGATTACCTAGAGGTAGTAGAATCCCTATCCTTGGGGGGTTTTAAGGCCTAGCTTGACAAAACCCTGGCTGGAATGATCTAGTTGGAGATGGTCCTGCTGTGACCAGGGGGTGCCTAGATGACCTCTTGAGGTCCCTTCCAACCATCATTTTCTATGATTCTATGATTCCATTTGAGGCTGTAATACACACCTTGTAGATAAACTGCCAATCTTTTTCTTGTTTCTTCTAGATGTTCTATTTCTATTCCAATTCATATTTGTCAAACTTCCTTCTTTTTTCTCCTGAGATTTCTTCTTTCTGTAAGCATCTTCTTGCTGAAATGTAAAAAAAAGGAATTAGAGAGACAACACATAACTTAGGACCAAAGTTACCATATAAATTTACCTAGATAAAACTACCAATGTAAAGTACTTTGGACAAAATGGCTCAGTTTCATAGCTGCTGCAGGATTTAGTGCCTGTCCTAGCACTTCACTTTCCCAGATCATCAAATTCATTTGTCAGCTCTAGATTCAGTCCCATCCCCCCCCGCCCCCGCTTTGTTTTAACCGCTGATGAAAGCCGAACATCAAATTTCTGAAGCCCCATATCAGCAGTTTCTCTTCAGCATCTTTCCTTCTCTATTTCTTTCAGGAAGTAGAATTTTGGGGGAGGAAAATAGTCTATAAAATACTTCAATGTGCAAAAAAACCGCCCCAAAATCTGCCAGATTTATGATCAGCTTGTGAGCAAATTCAGCAGCAATAAATCCTCTCTTCTATTACTTGTGGTGGTGTCCATCTGCTCATTTGAATTACTATACTGAAGAAATAATGGGGATAAATTAAGTAACAGATACGTTAATTTAAGATTTAATTTATACTGGGATTAAACACAAAACTGATCACCACCACCACTAATAATAAAAAGCAGTAGATCATGCCCAAAAGCTGTAAGTAACTTCATTTTCTAGTGGGGGGTGGGGAGGAAGGGAAAAGGGAAACCAAGCAAGCATCGTTTATTCTGTGCTTCTCAAATATGGCATTCAATTCATTATGACAGATGTCCATAAACAGAAAGCTAACAGACTGACCAATCAAGGACTGAATCTGAACTCCAGGGATCTGCCAGTGACTTGAAGGTGCGATTTAAACCATGGGAGTTATAATACTTTGGGCCCCTGTACATGTTACATTTAGGCTGTGATTAACTTGATAACTGCACAATAAACTGTACCAAATCAGCTGATTATCAGCCCCTCAACAGCCCTAGGTCACATTGGGCTATGGGTACCTGGCTTTCAACTTGTCAGTGTAAGGGATCATGATTCCACACTCCCCTTGTACTGGAAAGTAGAAGGAGTGTGACTGGAATCTGATCTGTGATCCCAAAACTTCACTTTCTACAATACAGGTATAGGGGATCGCACCACTGGAATAGGGGATTGCACCCTATGACAGCTTTAAATGAATATGTGCCAGGGGCCTTAGTTTCTGCAAAATGCTCTGTAAAACTATGGATGAATGGTTACCTTTTACAATTGTCTCATATTCTTATTATATAGTGTTTTCTGTATGTGAATTTAGTTTTTTCCACTTTCAAATTCAGTTTCTAACAGATCCACGTATGGAGATTCATCTTGTAAAAAAAATAAAATAAAATAAAATAAAGGGGGTGGGGAGCAGATTTGGAAGTTGATATCATAGAAAGTTAGGGTTGGAAGGGACCTCAGGTCATCTAGTCCAACCCCCTGCTCAAAACAGGACCAGCCCCAACTAGATCATCTCAGTCAAAGGTTTGTCTAGCCAGGTTTTGAAAACCTCCAAAGATGGAGCTTCCACCACCTCTCCAGGTAACCTGTTCCAGTGTTTTACTACTCTCCTAGTGAGAAATTTCTTCCTAATATCTAACCTGAACTTCCCTTGCTGCAACTTCAGGCCGTTGTTTCTTGTTCTGTCATCTGCCACCACTGAGGCAGTCTAGCTCTCTCCTCTTTCAAACCCTGCTTCAGATAGTTGAAGGCTGCTATTAAGTCCCCCCTCAGTCTCCTCTTCTCTAGAGGAAATAAGCCCAGTTCCTTCAGTCTTTCCTTGTAAGTCATGTCCCTACACTCCTTCACCATTTTTGTTGCCGTCTGCTGGACTCTCTCCAATTTGTCCACATCCTTTCTGTAGTTGGGGGCCCAAAACTGAACACAATACTCCAGAGGTGGCCTCACCAGTGCTGAATAGAGGGGA
This sequence comes from Alligator sinensis, assembly GCF_000455745.1. Taxonomy (NCBI): domain Eukaryota; kingdom Metazoa; phylum Chordata; order Crocodylia; family Alligatoridae; genus Alligator; species Alligator sinensis. The sequence goes on from NW_005841924.1 coordinate 335,936, forward strand.
AGAATCACATCCCTTGACCTACTGGAAACACCTACTAATGAAGCCAATATGCTGTTAGTCTCCTGGGCAACAAGGGCACACTGCTGGCTCACATTCAACTTACTATCCACTGTAACCCCCAGGTCCTTTTCTGCAGAGCTGCTGTCCAGCCAGTCAGCCCCCAGCCTATACTGATGCATGGGACTGTTGTGTCCTAAGTGCAGGACTTTGCACTTGTCCTTGTTGAACCTCATGAGATTTCTTTTGGCCCAATCCTCCAATTTGTCTAGGTTGCTCTGAATCCTATTCCTACCCCTTAAGCATATCTACTACTCCCCCCAGCTTGGTGTCATCTGCAAACTTGCTGAGGGTGCACTCTATTCCATCTTCCAGGTCGTTGATGAAGACGTTGAACAAAACCGGCCCCAGGACCAACCCCTGGGGCACTTCACTTGATACCAGCTGCCAACTAGACATCAAGCCATTGACTACAACTCTCTCAGCCCAATGCTCCAGCCAGTTTTCTATCTACCTTACAATCCATTCATCCTTAGCTTGCCTGCGAGAATGCCATGGGAGACCATATGAAAAAACCTTGCTAAAATCAAGGTATACCACATCCACCGGTCTCCCTGCATCCACAGAGCCAGTCACCTTGTCATAGAAGGCAATCAGGTTGGTCAAGCATGACTTGCCCCCGGTGAATCCATGCTGACCGCTCCTAATCACCTTTTTCTCCAAGTGCTTAGAAATGAGGTGAGGCTGACTGGTCTGTAGTTCCCTGGATACTTCTTTTTCCCTTTCTTAAATATGGGCACTATGTTTGCCCTTTTCCAGTCATCCGGGACTTCTCCTCATGACCATGAGTTATCTGTTTTCAAAGATAATGGCCAAAGGCTCTGCATTCACATCAGCCAACTCCCTTAGCACCCTCAGGTGCATCCCATCTGGCCCCATGGATTTGTACATGTCCAGCTTTTGTAGGTAGTCCCTAACCTGTTCTTTCACCACTGAGAGCTGCTTACCTCTTCCCCAAACTGTGCTGCCCAGTGTAGTAGGCTGGGAGCTGATCTTGCCTGTGAAGACTGAGGTGAAATAGGCATTGAGCATTTCAGTCTTTTCTGCATCATTTGTCACAAGGTTGCCTCCCCCATTCAGTAAGGGACCCATACTTTCCCTGACCCTCCTCTTGCTACCGACATACTTGTAGAAACCCTTCACATCCCTTTCTAGCTGCAACTCCAATTGCATTTTGGCCTGCCTGACTTCATCCCTGCATGCCCAAGCAATGCTCTTATATTCTTCCCTAGTTATGTGTTCAAGTTTCCACTTCTTATAAGCTTTCTTTTTGTGATTTCATTTACTGAAGAGTTCCCTAAGACAAGCTGGTCTTCTGCCATACCTGCTAGTCTTCCTGAGCATCAGAGTGGTTTGTTCCTGCACTCTTAGCAATGCCTCTTTAAGGTACAACCACCTCTCCTCGATTTCTCTCCCACTCAGACTGGCTTCTCAGGGGATCCTGCCCATGAGTTCTCTGAGCGGGACAAAGCCTGCTTTTCTGAAGTCCAGGGTCCTTACTCTGTTGCTCTCCATCCTTCTTTTCCTCAGGATCCTGAACTCAATCATTTTGTGGTCACTGCTGCCCACACTGCCATCCAGTACTACATTCCCCACCAATTCATCCCTATTTGTGAGCAGCAGGTCAAGAACAGCATGGCCCCTAGTTGGCCGCTCCAGCACTTGCACCAGGAAGTTGTCCCCAATAGTCTCCAAGAACTTTCTGAATTGCCTGTGCACTGCTATATTGACCTCCCAGCAGAAGTCAAGGTGACTGAAGTTCCCCATGAGAACCAGGGCCTGTGATATGAAAACATCCACTAGCTGTTTGATGAAAGCCTCATCCACCACTTCCTCCTAGTCTGGTGGTCTATAGCAGACCCCCACCAAAACATCACCCTTGTTCTCTCCCATCTGACCTTAAACACACTCTCAACATGCCTATCTCCAATTTCGTACTGGAGCTCTGAGCAATCATATGACTATTTTACATAAAGTGCAACTCCTCCTCCTCTTCTCCCTTGCCTGCCCTTCCTGAGCAGTTTTTACCCATACATGACAGTGCTCCAGTCATGCCAGCTCCCAACATGTCTCTGTTATTCCAATCATGTCATAGTTCCAAGACTGTGCAAGGACTTCCAATTCTTCCTGCTCATTTCCCAGGCTTCATGCATTTGTGTACAGACACCTGAGCTAACTAGTTGATTGCCCTGATTTCTCAGGAAGCATGAGAGCACCTCCCCTGTTGCCCACTTGCTCGCTCTTCCTCCAGGTGTTCCGCTTTCCCACTTACCTCAGGGCTTTGGTCTCTATCCCCCAGCAAACCTAGTTTACAGCTCTGCTCTCGAGATTAGCTGATATCTGGAGTTAGATTCACATCACAGGGTATATGTGTGTGCATGCATTCCCCAATATTAAAAGCAGGAGAAACGGTCTGTGGTATAGTTAGTATTACTGCATTAAGTATAATCCGAGGATATATCATGAAATAGCACAACCCAGGATTTTGCTCATTCATCACATTTTCAGTAAGCTGGTTTAGGGATGTAATCCGTAACTTTACTAATCTCTCTCACTTTTTAAAAGCATTTTAAATATGACAATAAAAAAAGATCCAAGTAACACAAACCTCAACTGACGCAAGTTCCTGTTTTCCACAGCAGGGAATTTCTTCCTTGGGTCCTTTACTAATCTTTTTCTCAGTGGAAGGCTTTGTGTTAATCTGTTTTTTCAAAGTCTCACAGTTTTCTATTTCATTCCTGAGAGGCACTTGCTGGTTGTTTCCTGGAATGGAACAATAGAAACAGTTTGAGAGGGTCATGAGCCTTCCATGCACTTTTCCTGAAATTCCCCTTCCCTCTAGACTAACATTTTCAACTGTGGATGCTTTCCAAAACACCCAAATATTAAATCAGTTTTTGTTTTGCTGATGATACTAAAAAAAATCCAAAAGCTAACACTGCTACATAAACATCCTAAAACCAGCATCAAACAGTAACTTCATATCTAACAATACTAATGTATGCTTCCCCTGTGCTTCAGCTACAATCATGCTCAGTCAGGTGAGCACTAGTCAGTACCAGACTGGAATAAAAATTACTTGATAAAGGATGCTTACTTGTGAAATAATATTATAATCTAGTTGAAACCAGTATACAAAATTACTCTGTACCTTATTATCCCTTTGTGGTTTTTCCAGGTTTAATATTGACCTACCTCACAGGGGTGAAAAGTGATCAGGACAGGTCCCTTATCAAAAATGCAGAAAACAATCTAGTTACAGAAGATACAAAGAAGCCTGAAGTATTTAATGCATTTTTACTTCAGTCTTCATAAAAAGGGGTAGCTATCAGATGACAAGTTCAGTTGGCAGTAAAATAGGGAAGAAGACAAACAGCCTAGAGTAACAGCAGACAAGTTAGGGATGACTTAGAAAAGCTACATGTTTTCAAGTCAACAAGGATGTACCCTAGGGTACTAAAGGAATTGACTGAAGTAATTCCAGAGCCATTAGCTATCCTCTTTCAGAATTTGTAGAAATTGGATAATGGTTTGAGATGATTGGAAAAGGGATAATACAGACCCCATGTTTAAGAAAGGGAGGAGAAAAGATCTGGGGAACTACAAGACCAGCCAGTCTGACTTCAATACCTGGAAAGATCATGGAGCAGGTCCTCAGGAAATCAACTGTGAAACACAGAGGAGAACAAGGTGATCAGGAACAGCCAGCATTGATTCACCAATAGCAAGTCATGCCTGACCATCCTGACCTCCTTTATGATAGGCTGACAGGCTCTGTGGGGAAGAGCAATGGATGTGATATTGACTTTAGCAAGGCTTTTGACACCGTCTCCCACAACTTTCTCATTAGCAAGCTATAGACATACAGGCTAGATGCAAATTACTGTAACACTGCTACATAACTGGTTAGATCATCGTGGTCAACCAACAGTCATCAATGTCTACTATGGAAGAGGTATCAAATGGGGTTCCTCAGGGCTCTGTCTTGGGTCTGGTATGATACAATGTCTTTATTATTAATCTGAATGATGGGATTGAGTGAAAATTTGCAGATAACGCGAAGTTGGGTGGAATTGGAGACACTGGAGGGTAGGGGCTAGATCCAGAATGACCTGAATAGACTGGAGAAATTGTCTGCAATCAATCAGATGTCCTTCAACAAGACCAAGTGCAAAGTCTTGCACTTGGGATGGAATAACTGCATGCACAAACACACATTGGAGAATGACTGACTAAACTGCAGTACTGCAGAGAAGACCAAGGGGTTACAGTGGGCCCCACGTTGAATACGATCCAACAGTGTACTCTTGTTGCAAAAGAAGCCAACAGCATCTTGGACTGTATTAACAGAAGCGTCACTAACAACCCAAGGGAAGTAATTCTTCCTGGTGAGGAAGAATGAGAGGCCTCACCTGGAATAATGCTGTGTCCAATTTTGGGACCCATACTTCAAGAATTATGTGGACAGTTTGGAAAGAGTTCAGTGTAATCAACAAAAATGATTAAGGGCTTGGGAAACTAGACTTATAAGGAATGGCTAAAAAGATCTAGGGCTAGGTTATTTAGTCAGCAGAAGCAGGGGGGAGGAGAGGGACTGTTTGAAAGTCTTCAAATACATGAACAGTGATTAGAGAGGATGGAGATGGGCTTTTATCTGGGATATCACATAATAAAGCAGTGAGGAAGGTCTCAGCTTTGAATCAAAAGACATATTGCTAATCTTTTAAAAACACTGTCACATCCCCAGACTGTAACACATGGAGTAAATTGTTTCCTAAAGACTTCTTGGTGCCTCTGTAATTAATAGCCATGCCTTTTCCCCACTGATGTGACATAAATTTATTCTGCAGTACCAAACCACTTAAAAAGTAAACCACAAAATCTTGGATAACAAGGAAACACCAACAGATCCAGGAGTGAAATAAACAGTTCATTTAGTTCTTTAACATTCAATAATAGGGGCCGGGATCTACAAAAGGACTGGGAAGTAGCAATGATCAGCTTTGGAAATTAAATTAACAAATCTGAGTGAGGTGCCTAAGAACAGGATTCACAACCAAGCAACGCACAAAATGAGAGACAGGCGGGCTCCTACACCAGTCAAAGGAAATATCAAAGAAAGAAGAGATATTGGATGCTTCCCTTTCTCCTCGACTTAGACCTTTAGTTAGGCACTTACCTGAGACCAATAATCCACTTCCTGGAGTTAGGTGCCTAAATCACTTGGCTATGTGTGGCTAAGTGACTAGGGCTCACTTTTTTTCTTTTAAAATGCAGGTGGTGGTGTTTGCCTAAGTGACAACATCCACCCAGGCAGTGGGAGGCCTGGGTTAAAGGTCCTTCTCAGACTGAAGGGGCTCAAAGCCAACAGCTTCCATATTCCAGGATAATACTCTAACCCCTAGGAAACAGTCAAATCTAGCATAAGGGCATTCTCTCCCCTCTTCTTAAAGCCAGGTCAATGAACAGTAAATACAAGATCCACAGAACCACAAGTCAGCCCAAACTGGCATGATTTTGTAGCTTCATAACGAAGGAATTTCCTTGACGGGGGGAATCCTGAGTTCTGGAGCCTGCTTCAAGGACTACAAAAGCATTCTGTAGGAGATTCATGCAGCAAACAGTATTGAGAGCAATGACTGGGACCCAAAGGAGTGCCCTCATTACTGGGCTACCTGCACAAATATTCATCTTCCTTTTTGCTTTCTTTTTCTCTGAACCATGAATCCTGTGTTCTTGGCTGCACAACAGATACGTTTTAACAGGTCAGGTGACAGGTGCCCCTATTCCAGCTTTGCCTCTAGTCAAGTAATCAGGCACTTTCCTGGGGGACATGAGTTTGAACCCAATCAGGCTGAGGACAGCACTTAATCCAGAAGCCTGGAAATACTTTGTTAAAGTTTTATGCTGTAATAATAAAAAACCCAGCATATAATTGCTGCAGTAATCATTTACTTCTGTTACTCATATAATGACAGTTAAAGGAAGATGATGCCATCTCCCATCTGATTTATGTACAAAATTTGTTATCTGGAGACTATAGCTAAAGTTAATGCGCTCAGTTATTTGTTATAAATAATTAAAGTAATCTGATTCAAGTAAATGATTTTAATCTGTTTTGTGCCGTTTTCAAAATATTCGAGGACTAACAACAATACTTGAACTTTTAAACCAGCATGCAGGCCACATGCCCCAGTTGTACTATGCCATGTACCTTCCTGGCCCCCACCATGTAGTGGACAACCCCTGCTGCACTGCATTGGTGCCCCCGCGCCAAACTTTGGTTCCCCTGAGCCCCTGGCCACAGGCTCCCTCACCCCATAGGCTACAAGCAGGGCGAAGCAGCAGAAGCTGGAGGAGGGAAGGGCAGCAGGAAAAAGGAACAGCGCTTGAACCAGGAGCTCAGGGGCCTCAGGTTTACCCCTTGAGGGTCAGATGCAGCACACAGGCCACTAACTGGATAGCCCTGGTTCTACAGCATCTAAAGAATTTAAAAACACTTTACAAACATGATGAAAGTTGCTAACATCTCAGAGACAGGTAAACAGTATTATCTCTGTGGAGGAAACTTACCGGAGGTGGGAGAGAGGCGGCGAGACGCCGCGCCGGCAGTTGGTAGCAGCAAAAGTGAAACCGCGGCGGCCGCTGCGGACAAAGATCAAAAGGAAAACCCGCAGTGGAGCCAGGAGGAGCCGGGAACGGCTCCCGCGTCTATTTGGGCACGCTTTGTAAAAGCGCACTGGGGGCAATTGGCTGGGTGGCCACCCGGTGCCAGGATAAAAGGCCCGATGGGAAGGAAGCTGGGGGGACCGGAAGCAGACGACAGGTACCAAACCCGGGGAGGGAACAACGCGACAAGGGGGCCCAAGGCCCAGGCAAAGTCAGGCACCATGTGAGCCAGGAAGCACAGAAGGGCAGTGGCGGACACTCGGTGCAAGTACAACCTGTAGCCCACAGCCGCAGCCCCTAAGAAACTGAGCGCCAGTGAGGGCCAGAACACTGGCCCCAACAGACAACATCACGGTTGGCGTTAGGCGCGGTGTAGGGGAGGTGGAGCCCCGAAAAGCAATATCTGCAAAGACGACCAAAGGAGAGTACCAGGGAAGACAGGATCAGACACCATTCTCCCGCCAGAAAACCAATTACCATCAAAGGCATGGCAGGCGAGACCCCTGGGGAGCTGACCCAAGGCCGCTCCCAGTAGCCTGGCCGTGCAACCCCAAAGGCGACGGCGAGGTTTGAAAGAAACCCAGACACGCGATGCTCAGGGGGAGAAGCACAGCAGGTTACAATCTTCATTTAACATATCATATAGGGAAACACAGTAGTGAGTAACGCCCCAATATTAGTTATTCGGTAACAAAGCTTTACATCTAGCCTCATGTTCAACCACTAAAATCACCCCTGCAACAGACAGGACAGAGTTAGCATGACCTCAACAAGACAAAGCTGGCAATTCTTGGCTCTCACTTAGTAGGTTTGCTTTTGCCAATTCTCAAGTGAAACCTTGCACAAAAAGCATTCCTCCGACGTCCTAAACTCCTCCTCAAAAAGGTGTAAGATTGCCCAGGGAAGCTAGACATATAATCAGAAAACCATAAACTATGTATATCTGTATTCAGAGATAGAAATGGCAACTGGTGAATTCCTAAAAATATGAGAGTTTTCAAATATATGCCGACAGAAGCTTTTGGTCTTTCTATGTTACAAAATTGCAGAAACGAGGTGCCTTTCTTTTGAAGAGTGCTAAGCACCCGTAATTTCAAATAAAGTCAACGAGAACCCTTTTTGCTCAACAGCCCTAAATAAAAAAAAATCATGCCTCCAGATTTTCACCAGGCCAAACCACCCAAATACCTAACCAAAGGCAAACTGTATTTATCATCACAACTACGATCACAACACTGTTATTTCTAAGCATTATTTTAATTCTTACAAGTGCATGGGTTTATGCCCAGATTTTGTGTGAAGCCCTGAAACAATCACACAGATCCACAAAGTCTGCTTTCAACTGCAAACTTCATCAGAAAAAAAAAAAAAATCATTGTTGCTTTTATTTATGACAAAAAATAATTTTTCTGAAGAGACCTTGTTGCTTGCAAACATGCTATCAAACTATCAAAAACAAGAGTCATATGGAGAACAAATTTCATTGGATCCAGGATTTTGCCTAGGTCAAATAGTTTCCAAAAATGTAAAATGGAAAGATTACCATTATTTTTCCTGGAAACTTCTTGCAATTCTGGTTGCTGTTGAGGTGAATTTCTTGACAAGTGACTTTCAGGTAGCTTCTTAGATGTCTTCACAGGACAGAACTCCTGTTCTTTAAGCTCAGTTATTTTTTCTGAAATTTTAAGGTTAGTTTCCTTAGGAAACATACATGTTTCAACATCCTCCTTCAAATCACACTCTGAAGAAGTATTTTTCATGAGAACTTTATTTTTCAGTGCACTTTCTTCTTTATCTAGAAAGTTTCCTGAAAGAGTTAAATTTTTTTGCATGTTTATATTTATGCCATTTGCATATTTTAGGGTTACCCAGTTCTCACCAACAATATCAGTACAAACGTTCTCTTTTGGTAGTGAGATTTGGTTCTCTACAGTCTGATTCTGTTTTTCATCAGTAGTTGTGATGACACTGCCAGGTGTTGTGCTTGCTTTTTGTTTACTATAGTAAACTGAACATTTGTGTTTTTTCTGAGAGTGGCTGTACGTTGCTGGACTCCTCTTTGCAGCATTCTGACTTCGGTTGGATGGAGTGCTCACAGAAAGGAAACTCTTCCCTTTGCCTTTATCAGAGGAGTTATATGAATCTATAAATGTTTTGCAGCTGCCCCTGGATAAAAAAAATAAAGAATTTTAGAATACTTTATACACACACACACACACCCCCCCACCCCGTGCGCACAGCTACCATTAGATTACTTTCTTCTTACAAAAAGAAGAATTCAATGAGACAGGATGAAAAATACTGCAAACTTAAAAAACAGATTTCACCTTTTCAATTGTCTGAGTGTGGTAGGGCTCATAAAGAGTGCACCATCATATAAATGTTTCACTTAAAGGCTACAACCCACATTCCCAACCAAGTTGCATGCATGGGTTCTCCCAACTTCAAGGACAGCCACGATTATGACTGCTTACAGACGCTAAAAAACTGCCGCTTTACTTTAAACTCATTGCACCCCTAGCACATGTCCAGAAGAGGCATTTGCATTGTGTTAATTGGACCCCGCTTGCCCAACATCTGTATACATCGGGCACTTTAGCGGGGCTTTTTTTGGCGTTTTTCTCTAATAGCTGATTGAATCAGCTATTAGAGGGGTTGTCAACCAGGGGTACGCGTACCCCCAGGGTACTTGGAAAGGCCCTAGGGGGTACATGTGTGGCGTGCAAGGATGGAGCATAGCCACCCACCACCCTGTGTCACTG
>NW_005841924.1:345454-362011 GCF_000455745.1 Alligator sinensis
CTGCTGCCACTCCACATCCGGCCACGCACGCACCCCCCCCACCCCCCCCGGGGTATACTTAGTAAAAAAGGTGAAAACCCCTGAGCTATTAGATAAAAGTACCAAAAAGCCCCATTGAGGCTGTGCAGCCAGGTCCAATGAACACGCCGCTTCTTCCAGTAAAGTGCAGTTTTGTTTTTTTGTTTTTTTTAACATCTATAAGCAGCCTCAGCCCTAGATGCATGTGGCTGCCCAGGGCTCTGGATTTTTACTTTTTTAGATTTAAACAATAAAAGTGATCCTGGGCTCTGGGCACTTTAACAATTAAATGTTATAACAAATTACCCTAGAAGGATTCAAAATTTAAAAAAAGCAAACATTTGGATAGGGACAAATAACTCAGCCAACCTCCTACAAAAACCCTGTTATCCAAGGATCATACTCTCAATCCTCTCTCAAAGCACTATTCAACTCAACAGTGCCTACAGCTGATCTAAATGGCCCCTAATATATTTTGAACAGAGGCATAATGAAGTGGCTGGAAACTCAGGCAGCTGCCATATACAAGGGCAATGGCAACTTCCAGTTGCCAGTACACTACTGGCATGATTGTGTGGCTGTAGCCAGTTTTTTTCTGCCCCTATTGTGATTCCCAGAGTGGCTGCCCCAGTCACCCACCCTAGTTATGCCACTGATTCTGAATCCTGGTGAACAAAGTTCCAGGGTCCTAGAGCATGTACAGAAAAACACCATCAGCAGCCCCCTCCTTTTTATAGCAACGGAGATCCAACATCAGTGCCTCTGCTGATGTTAGTGGTGGTTCTTCTCTTCCTTACACACAGATATTTTCTCACCCTTCTACACTGAAAGATGGATCTGAGGCACCAACCCTCCATGTTTCCAGACAGAGAATCACCCCAACACACCTCCTACAAGTTTCTGGCCTCCTCTCTCTCTCTCTCTCAGACCAGTAAGGTGGTCATCATAGAGGACATGCTGGTTTTCTGCTGCTCTGTCCTCTGTTGATACAAAAACCGACACCTTTATATCGATTTTTCTCCTGAAGAGAAAAATGGAAGACATAAAGGCATCAGGTTTCATATCAGTAGAGGACAACCAGAATCAGTAGAGTAGCAGAAAACCAGAATGTCCTCTATGATGACCACCCTACAGACCAATCACCTAGCAACAGACATCCAGATCCCCACTAAGTTCCTAATTTTTCTATTTATTTTTAATATGCCAATATTTTATATAGTCCTAATAATTCTTATTTTCCTAATATTCTAATATATTCTAGTATTTTCTATATGGCCCTCAACAACCTAGGATTGCTTATATGCCAAAGGCAGAATTTCCCATTTGGTAAACACTTGGATTTCAGATAACTGATCCTATTAAAGACATTTAGTTTTACTTTAGACTTCACCCCTCTCAAATAAGCCTTGTTTAAAATATTAGCAATCAAAAACTTACAAGAAATACAATCTAACTGAAGCATCACCCATCAAGATATTCATAGAGATTAATCAAGATGTGCAGTTAATATTTCTCTAGGTGATCACCCTGAGCTAGGACTGATTCATTCAACCTTCTAAATATATTCTGTTTTCACTAGGAGTTCATTGTGAACTTAACTTCACAAACTGATTTGAATATGTGCTTAAATGCTGGGGTGAATCACCACCTAAGTACAGAAGGTAACACTTGATTCCCTGCAAACTGCTCTCCATTCCTAACTTAGGTGAAAGTTATACTTCAATCACACAGTAATCAAACACAGCAAAGATGAAGTGTTTCTACCCTTTTTGACATATCACTGATGTGGTTCCCAAAAAACGAGTTTGATGATAATACCAAAGTATAAGAAATTGTTCCCTGCAAAACAGTGCGCCAATTAGAGCACTTCAAAAGAACAAAAGGAAGAATATTTTTACTTGTAGGAATCAGAGCTGATTATGTCAACAGGATTGCTGTTCTGCTGTGCCGAAGGACTCGGGTTTGGCCTCTGTCTTGATTTCATGAACTCTGCAAGAATATACTGTGCTTGTTGGAAGGCTATTAGAATCACACCCAGCAGCGACAAACTGAAAAAGAAAACAATGCATATTAGTGCCCTCGTAAGTCAACCAAAGAGATCAGGCTCATAACCAGAATTTGTTTTCTGAACTTTCCGTTGATAAATTCTGACACTAAGCTAGAAGAAGGGTATGGTTTTAAAAAATACAATGAAAATTAATAACTTTTCTGGAAGTAATTTTTGCCTTTTCTTCCTTGCAAGTTATGATCATTTTCAGGGAGGGGGAGGATGGGAAGCCTAAATTATTTGCTTTACAACATAAAAAGTACATAATTATTCACTCATAAAAAAGAAAAGATAAATTGTAGTTTGAAGCTAAACTAGGGACAGACAAGTGTTATATTGCAATGATAGGCAACAGGAGTCTCAAAACAATCTAAGTCCTGTACAGCACACAACAATATATACTTCACTTGATTTGGCCATACATATGTATTTGCAGAAAGGCAGAATGACTGGTCTGTCAGGTTGCTTGCTCTGTCTTTCTCTGATGTCATAATTTCCATCTCTCATGCCTTTCTGGAGAAGATACTGACTTAAAACTTACTAGGAATGCCATGATGCTTCCTTGGTCAAGGTTGAAATCGTAAAGGATTCCCCACAACCACCCACGGTATATTTTGTACAACTAGTTAGGTGAGCTGTAGGTATTTTTGCCACCTTCTAAAACAGTCAGCACAGACTACTAATAGGAGACGAAATACCTGACTAATGAAAAATGGCTGTATTTAATATTCATGTAGCATCCATTAATCACATATGGTAGCCTGAACGATGAATTTCCTTGCTTTTCAACTCAAATACTTTTGGTTTTGATATGATACAAACAGAAACACAATGTGTATTCAGATGCCAGAATAAACTTGCACTGGCATGCAATAGTATCAATATGACGTTACCCTTCACATCCAATCAATTCTAAAAGGTGACAAAATGTAATAGGATTTCAAAAGTAGTATGAAAAAGCTACTAGAAATCACCTGCACTGGGTACAGTATTCAAATTATACTACATGACATGGAATGTTACTGAATACACAGAATAGTAAAATTAAAATTATGAGGTTAGAGCCTTAGCAGCTGTACCATACTTTAGGCCCTTTAATTTCAATGCAAATAGTACAAGTAACCCTACCTAAATATCTAATATTTATTCAAATCAGCTCAATCGCATATATTGAATCACCGTCTAACCACAGACTTGTTTCTCAAAAATCTGCATTAACAGTGTTAAAAATATAGGGGAAATATTAAAAATATGTGGTTGCTTTATGCAACTAAAAGCTGATCTAGAAATACAGCTCCATTTGTGAGTCAGCCACAGAAACCACCCGTGTGTCTACTGCTGGGGATTTCACTAGTATGGGACAGTGCTCAGTGGACTTAGCTGACACCAACGCCTTCCTTCTCATCATGTGGAAACACCTAGTCTGTCGCTTGTTCTAATTATTCTTACTCAACATGGGAGTCCCAGACAGATCACACAGCCTGCTGGCAAATTTTAGAATAGCTTCTAGACTTAAGATGCAGTAGAAAATTAGTTTATTACTTATTAAAGCACTGTCACAGGAGCATATGACACCTTAGGGCAGTGTTTTCCCAAACTTTTGATACTTGGGGCATGCTTTTTCCAGATTAAAATTGAGGGCACACTTTACTCACGAGCCCACAGGCTGGATTCAGCCCATGGGCCTGACCTTTCTGGACAGGGCTGGCCTAGCTGGAGCCCGATCCAGACCATTTTTTGTGGCATACCAGACGCCACAGAACACCCTTTGGAAACCACTGGCTTGAGGACACAGAGGACAGGTCTCTTTCCTAAAGAACTTACTATCAATACAGTTTAATCACGCTTTGCCCAGCACTTAGCGTCTTGAAAAAATGGACCCTCTTTATGAACTGGAATTTCTCAAAATTCTGCAAAGACTGGTACCAGCTGCTGAAAGTGTATGCAAACCAAAAACAATTACAAATCTTTTACTAAGCCTTGATAATCAGGATTTGAGTAGCAAGTGTATTACCTAACAAAGAGAACTGTGAGCCTCCAGAAAGATTCCTCCCAGCTGGGTCCTGGCACCACGTCTGCACACAAGGGTAACAAATGGTGAGGAAGGGTCACATTGAGTGTGAAGTGGAACTCTAAACCAGCAGTAGTCACCAAAGTAAATTCCCGGATTACCCATGAAGAAGTAAAATCAGGGGTAAACCTGTCACGAATATAAAACAGGCCAATGTTCATTTTTCTATGGTAAGATTTAGTTCCAATATGATCACAGATTTATATTACACAAATTCTAATTTTAGTAATATGAAAAAAGACTGAGTGAGAACTGCCTATTTGTACATAGACATTAGCATCTGTATAGGAGAGGGTTTGTCTCTCTGTCTTTTTAAAACTATAATTACTTTGGCATGACCTTCTAGATTCAGGTAATTTTATTGAAATAACCTGTACAGTGTTGAAGTGCAACTCACTTTTTCAGTCAGAAGATAGTAATATTCACTGAACACTGAAGCAAAATTACTGTAATACAATAACATAATTTGATAGAACTTCATAATTAGTAAATATGTAGTAATCGATGTAATATAGTATGTTTTGTACTAATATAACTTAGTACTAAGACCTCATTATACTACTTTCAGTGTAATGTACCGAATAGAGGGGAGGTTTTGTGGGTATTAGTGAAGTGGTTACTAGTGAGGTTCTTTTGTCATTTCAGATTCCACTAAAATTAACTTATCAGGAAAAAAAAAAAAAAAAAAAAAAAATCAATTCTTACACAATGCTGATCTCCCGAGAAGAGTTTTGGGCTAGGAAAAATTCTTGGCAATGTAACACTTCAAACCCATATCCTTGGCAACTGTATCCATTTATCTTCATAGATGATATAGTTATGGGAAGAGGCCCAATATTCTCCACTTTGAAATTCTTTGTAATAGATAAAATTTGCTTGCTTTCTTTTAGTTCTGAAAGAAACAAAATTAGCATGTGGTTACAACACAGTGGTTACCAGCAGTGGCTCTCAACCTCCTTAGGACTCTAGGCACCCCTTGGAAAATGCAAGCTCCTAGTTTTCACTAATTTTTTGACTACAGAAAAATAATAAGAGAAATTCTTCTGTTGCAAACAACTCAGAAAGCCCATAACAGATCAGAATGGTTTTAACACTACAGATTCTTATTTGAAATCTTGGGTTCATCTTGTGAGCTGTGTTTGCACACCTAAGAGTGCTAACATGGTGTAATACCCTGGAAAAGATGTCAAGGCACCCCAGAGTACTGTGGCATCTTGGTTGAGAATCACTGGCTTCCAGCAATGTAACTTTTCATACTAACTTTTTCCGAGGTTATTGCATACAATTTTAAAATTTACAAAAAAATTACAAAAGTAAGCACTGACTTTTTCATTTGATAAATAGTATTTTTACGGGCAGTCCAAAGAATGTGTGAAATCAGAAATCTTGTGTTCTGACAAAACAGAATACATATTTCTTACTGTACAGTCTAGATTTTACTCTGACAATTACTTTATTTAATGCTTTAGTAATATTAAGGAAAAAGTAAATAAAATCAAGTTTATTTCTATGGTAGTTCATTATCTTGCTAGTAATATTAAAAATACAGCCTTGTACAAAATAGTCTGCTTTTTGTTTTTCGTTTTTGGGGTTTTTTTAATCTACCACATATACTGCAATTTCTATTTCTGCTGCACTAGCTTATCAAGAGCAAATTTCTGAATTTCAGGGGCAGACATGAATTTCTTGATGAGTTAGGAATTTTGGTGATGACAATGCAAAAAATAGAATTCCTTTTCATTGACTACTTTTGATCAAAAAATACTTTTTAGTCTTTTATGCTATTTTTATGTTACACCAATATAGCTGAAGAACAGGGATGGCAACCTACGGCTTGTGGGCCAGACCTAGCTGGGGATTTGCCAGCATGGGCTATCCCTATGCCGCACCATGCCAAAGCCAGGTGGCAGGTAGGTTTCCCAGGCTGCGTTACAGCTAGACAGCAGAGAAAAGTGGCCATGGGGAAAAGCAGCAGCAGCTAAAGGATGACTGGATCTTGGTGCCAGCTCATCTCAGACTTGAGCTAGGCCATTCCAGCCTGCCACTAGAAAACATTGCCAGCTGTGGCTGTAAAATAATTGACTTGCTACAAAATTAGAAGCCTGCTTTTTCTTACTCACGTCGTCTGCAGTCCATAAGTGTAGCTTCTGGTACCTTAAATCGGAGTGATCCTCCTGCACCAGGTAGCCTCCCACCTACTTTCAGTAATTCTCTGGCTCCAAAGCCTTCTACACTGACCACATCCAGGACAGTTAAGTTATTTCTGCCATAACAAGAGAAACAGAAAACCACATTTTGAACAAGAGAGAAAACTTAGCTAAACTACTCCCTCTTTAAATCAGCACCTTGGCACAGGTGCCATCCCAGCACCCCAGCAGCTGAATCACTGTGCACATTCTGGATGAAATTCACTTTGTACAGGTCAGGATATATACTACTAAAGTTGCATTTATGAGCAAAAGAGAAATCCCCCACTATTATCTCAGGGACTGGTGAGCCAAGTTCCTTGGGAAGCCCTCTACAAGACAGTGAGTAAAGAACAGCAAAAGGACCAGAGGTCCTGCTAATGGATGGAAGTGGCCTCAGCCAGTGTAAAAGGAGGGTAGAGTTCCTTCTCTCCTCCCTTCTTCCCCCTCCCTTCACCTTCTGCCCCAAGATCTCTCTTTCTGCAGACATATCCAATGCATCCTGGTACTCCTGCTGAGCTCCAGATCCCTGGATTTGGTTCTCCAAGAACCAACGTACTCTAAATCATCATGCTACACTGACTGGATTCCTAACTTGCAACATCAAGGACTAAATTGAGAATCACATTAAAGAGAGAGAGTCAAATTAGTAACAATCATCCTCCGTCTACACAGAAATGAAGTTGATGGGAAAGGGAGAGAATTAACCCACAATAACAGTCACTGGAAATGTATATTTATCTGAGTCTTTGAACACACTTATCACACACAAAAGTAATTCCAATTAGAACACTAGTTATGACAGTGTCCCTTTAAATAGATACAAGAGCAAAAGGTAGATCACAGATTTGTTTAATATTTTTATATTGGAAAGAAGGTGTTTTAAATTGCATGTGTGCAACGTGCATCTCTGCCACAATAGTTGGCAAAGTAATTTTCTGAAGTCAATGTTTGATTATTGCTCATAAACTAGGTGAAATCTGAAAAGCTCACATACCTGATGAGTATAAGAGAAGCTAAAATCTGAAAAGCTCACATACCTGATGAGTATAAGAGAGGCTACTCTTTTATAATCAACTGGTGTAAAAACCACACCAACTCTTTTAGTTTCCAGTGGTTGCAAATGTAAATGAAGCACCTCAGAACTGGATTTCTTGTTGGCAACCTCCTCCTGATGTATATCCTAAACAAACATGCATTAATTTATTTATTGGCACAATATTAAAACCACCCCAATGAAGAAAACAATACATCACTTATTAGTACTGTTTTAAAATAAAATTTGATGGTAAGGTGCAATTACTGCAATTCAACTGATTTTATGGAAATTATTCAATCAAACCAATTCCAAAATAAAGCACTGCATAAAGTTGTGTGTTAATCAAAAGTTCACATTATACCATTTCTTTTGTTATGAAGATTACTTCATTTTTAGCAGAATTCATTGCTCTGATGGAAAAAGTAATTATTTTTTATAAAACGCTCATATTCTAGAAATCCTGAAGCAGTATGCAAAGTACTGAAAACGGCAGTGTACTGATGGTATAAGAAAATGTGACAACCATTATACATACAGCATTAGACATTATAACTTGATTTAACTGATGGAGAAACTGCTGGCAGTTAGCAAGATCATTTGAACCACTGGAAACACCACAAACTCCTTAACATATTACTGCGTTTACTGAAATCCAAAACAAGGATTCGGCCCCATCCCCATTCCAACCCCCGCCTACCAAATGCCCCAAAGTTTGTCCAAACACATTTCCCAATTATACTGCTAGTCCAATAAAACATATCACAAATAACCCTCTTGCATCATACATTTCCTGGACCATACTGGCTACAACAACACTCCAACCCTTCTCTTTCAAAATGTTCTTACAGGTAAGGATATAAGAATTGCTCCCTCCCCTCCAAATACTACTTCTGAAATAAATGGCACCTGAATTTTGCTGTGTAATCATATCTAAACCTACAACATCTGTGTGATAAAGTAAAACAAGGAAACGAGGGAGAGAATTAAACAAATCTTTCTGAGATCATTCAAAAAGCTGAGACAGAGCAGAGATGATGTCTCCACATAAATACTAAGCCAATTCAGTTATTTTTTACTGAAGAAAATATCTCATCAGGCAGACTAACAGATATCAGGAAATGTAATACAACCCTGCCCTCAAAAACTAAACTGCATGATAAGCATTGAGTGCACACACAAAATCTTGATAGGTAATTTCAACCTAAGGCCATTTCACATGCCCACATTTTCCACTTAAAAACTAAAAGACTGCCCAGCAATCTGAAAAGATATTAAATGAAAAATACTGAATATAATGAAGGAGGGGGGGGGGAAATCATATTATTTTAAACAGTACTCTGCAACAGTTTAAACATAACACGGTAGAAACGTGTTTATATTATCACAACTTGTCAGATATTTCTTCTTTAAAAATTAGGCATCTCACCCTGTGTGGACATTCATCCAAGAGCCTGAATTCAGTGGTTGTGTAATTAATAGCTTGCATACTTATGCCAAACCTAAATAAAAGGAGATGAGATATTGGCCATTTAAACCCAGCTTGTCAAAACAACATTGCATATACATTCTGAGAAAAGAACATATTTTAATATGTTGGGACTTACTCGTTAGAGAAGAATACTTTTAATTACATTTTGGTGGATCTGTGTATTAAGAGGAATATACTATAATAAATACATTTCATGGGAGTACTGTGCATTTGAAG
This sequence comes from Alligator sinensis, assembly GCF_000455745.1. Lineage (NCBI taxonomy): Eukaryota > Metazoa > Chordata > Crocodylia > Alligatoridae > Alligator > Alligator sinensis. The sequence continues at coordinate 354,521 of NW_005841924.1, forward strand.
AATAGGTTGATGTTTAGATTATTTTTTCCCCTCAATATAAAAGACCGGAAATGATTGTAAGACAATCAACTGTACTTTCTAAGCAAGCTGAAACAGGAAAGCAGAACACCTTTTGACTGCCCATGTAATTGTTGGAGCCAATATAATTTGAATTATTTGTTCAATAAACATTGTTCCTCTTTCTGTTCATGTCCAGTAACTATGATTCTCTCTAAGTTATTTTGTAATTTGACCTAATTTACTGCAACAAAATCTTGGGAGAAATTCCACAGCAAATATTTGATATTTGGCACTTTTGCTATTTGTAAGTCACTAGATAAATTTCTGTTCTTTAAAAATTAGTACTGCTTTAGCATGAAGCGTCTATGGTTAAGTATTTATAAACAAGAATTCAAAGCTCCCTTTCCATAAAGGTTTGCAAATTTGTTTAAAACTAATTTTCTTTCACAAAATACTAGAACTGTAGTAATCAAAGATGTGTGCACATGCAAAGAAAAATTATTAAAAAACTGGAAAGGACATTTGTGGAAATTTAACTTCTTGGAGTTCCTATAAATATAGTTACTAGATTGAGTACATTTTAAAAATTGTGATATTGAAATTTTAAAAAAATGGGTTCAAAATCACCAAGGCATGTACACACATATCCAATTGAAAGTATGCAAGTAGTTCTACAGGCTATAAAGTACATAAATGTGTTGTCTAAGTGAGTACAATTAGAGAATAACACATTCTTTAAAAGTTGGGTATTATAGCAGGGACATACTTGGTTGGTCTTCAGTTATCCACTACCTCATTTTTCTCCTATGGACTCCCACCAGGAACTTTACCTAAGCATCAAATAACCCTCTTTCTTGGGGTTTTGTTTCTTACATAAAGTACAAGAAGCACAAACATTTCTATCAGCTTTCCCAACTAACTCACAAGACACTTAGGACACAGTTAATAAGCCATTTCTTTACTGAAGCTTTCCTCCAGACTATCCTAGATGATTCCTACTTTCTGCAGCTGCATTCCAGAGGCCATTTGCCTGAGAGCGTACAGTCTTTCTGTGTAGACAGCCCTCCTATTCTCCCGAGTTTAGGTTGCCCTTTATAACTCCTGGCAGATTTGTTTCAAAGTCCGACGACCCATAATGTGACCCCACATTCAAGGCAGACATTCTGCCTTGATCTGGGAGGGAGGCTACAGCTAATGTAGGTGTGGCTAAGCCTCAACTCAGCTCTACCTGTGACAGGTGCGTGTGTTGCTAAATCTATAAACTTAGCTGGGATACATTAGTCATGTACAACAAAATGCAACATACAAAGTGAACTGATCTTAATTATTGTACACCATCAAAAATAAGACATAACACTAAAGGCAACCAAGCTCCTACAAAGCTTAGGCTTGAAAATAAATCTTAAAATAAGTATAAGTAAGAATGTTAAGACACAGACACAATGCATTTAAAAGGAATAACAGTAGTCTGGTATATAGCTATAGTCATTACCATTTGCTGAGCAGACTCAGTGAAGCTTGGGGATCAGGATAGTAAGAAAGAGGCAGAAGTTGCAACATAACTGGGAAGGACGAGGGGTTTCTTAGCATAAAATATTTTACCTAAACAGTTTGAGAAAAATAAGTTAAGACTACATACTTGTGTGCTAGAATTCTATAACAAGGTAAAATAATTCAACATTTGCAATACTGGCTGCGTTTTCCAAGGCGCTTAAATCTCATCTCTATTTCCACACACTAAAATTTTATATGAACTAAAACTACAGGTAAAAGCTGAGCATATGTCATTTGTAAAAGCAAGCGAGTGTATGTAAATAATTTTACGTGCAAAAGAGAGATTATGCTTTCAAAACAGATTTGGCTTCTGGGTTTTTTTTCACCTTCCTCTAAAGCCCTGGAAGCCAAACCCCAAACTAGACAGGTTTGGCTGAGGATCCTTCGTACCATACTTAAAAACCTTTCAGGTTCCTGGCTGGTGGGTTTTTCTTGTGTACTCATGGCAAAATAATCACCAGAAGGCATTTTTTACTGGATCAGATTGTCAAGGATCATAGGGCTTTACCCACTTCTGTAATGTGGGGCATGGTCCTCTATTAACTAGTAAATGACCTGCCATAGTTAAATGGCTTCCTGTGAACATGAAGGACTTGACTCAGTGGCCCAAGAGGGCCTTTCCAGTCCTACCTTCTTAAAATATGGTCCTTTTATTTGGATTTGGATTTAATATTGGGTTACACCAGTAGTTACGAATAAAGTTTTCCCACAGAAACAGATATAGTGTATAATATACTTCTTCCTGACTGAAAGATATGGTGAATGCTGGTAAATCGCATGTCTCACTGTACTGACTGATAATATGGCTAGGATAAATTGTTTATTAAGATAGCTGATAGTATCCACACATGCTCCTCTTCTGCGTGTGACTGGTTCTAGAAAAAGGCAGGTTAATTGTGGTAAAAAACTGGCATGTGAGAATTTATGGAATCCGTCTTGTTCCCACACGGAAAGGCATGCAGTCACATGTCTGGCTGGATCTCTGGCAAGTGCTATACTCACTTTTAAAAAATGGGAGGGCAGAGATGTGATGTGATGAAGATCAACAGGAAATTATAAGCAACACTAAAAGTAAAGCTCATCACAGCATTTCCAAACATACAGCATTATCAATACTTTTACACTAAGTACAACCTTCTCTAGGATCCAGTAAAAGTTTTAACAGCAAATATTTACTAGAGAAGTTTTCAAGTGAAAAACTTTAATCTTCTAGTGTAAAGTATTAAATTTTTCAAGTATCTAATTTCAGTCGTCCTGGAGCCAAACTTATTACCTATATCAGAAGCCTTGTGCTGTACTTGTATGAAATTTTTTTCAAGAGCCTTCTTTAAAATTAGCATCAATATAATAAAAATAGAGCATTAACCATTTTAACTGTGGTTCTAATATTTTCAACAAACTAAAAGTACACAAGCTTAAAGTTCAAGAATAGTTTTCCTCACCATACTATTCTTAAGTGCAGTGGCACTGAAATTCAAAGTAAGGCCAGGCTCTGCCATCAAACGTGGCAAGAAGAAAGAAAATGACTCTTCTTCAGGTTTCTTCTGGTGGGCAAAGTGAGTCATGCCCCAAAAATTCCTCCTGTTTAATTGATAAAAACAAAAAAGTTTTGTTTAAAACAAGAGAAACTGTATTTATCCTGAACATGAATTTCCCAGAAGTTTTGTCACAGCTGATCCTCTTTTTGGAAAAATCTTTTAAAGCAATGGCCTTTTCACTATACCTCTACATCAACAATTGATTTAATCTTATCTTTGACCTTTCAATATCTGCATTTCTACTGATAAATTTATGAATTATTTTTATAGAGCTCCATTTCCTAAAATCAGCTAGAGGTCGATGTCACAGCTTTGCTGTCTTGGCAAGGACTACTCATTCAAAGATTCTTCCCTTCCTCATGTCCCCAATATGTCGCATCCATTAGGCATGGGAATAAAGAGATTAAAATCTATTCAAAGCCCCTGACCCTGAAAAAACGACTGTGCAACCTGTTGACAGAGAGGATTTGTCCATCTACCATAACTGATTCAGCAAAATATGCCATGACCTCTTTCACAGTGAGTAGCAACGGTGAAATTACATAACGTTAAAAACTCAGGCATTTAAAACATTTAATTATCACTGACACTGACTTGAAATGGGAGATTACTTTAGGCAGTAAAGCCTGAAAACTTTAATTCTTGCTTTTAAGTACACTACAGCACAGTAAAATGTGTTTCTGATCATACATATGAAGCCTAGTAGTAGGTTTCTGGCATTAGGAATATCAGCTCTTTTGTACAGACCTGCATGTTTCTCCATGTTTCATTTTCTCCCATCTTTCATACACTTCACTTGCAAGCTCAGAATCCACATTCCATGTGGAATGGTCCAGAGACAGACTCCTTTGCCAATGTAGATTTGCTAAAATGAGAGTATCATGTTTTACTGTGATAACATTTGCTCTATTACTCTGCCCCAGCACTTCAGTAACTGATATTAACAGACTCTCTTGGTAAACAAAAAAAGGGAAGCATGGGTATATTCACTGATTCTTGGTATCATCATCAGCTATTTACATGGGCAATAAATCAATCAGCCCTGCAAAATCATGATACGGATGCAGGAAAATGATATGCTCAATATAGTAAATTCAGCATAAAAGTTACTAAAGGCTGTTCAGAAAAACAAGGAGTTTTAGAAAGTGGGATATTTTAATGGCTACCTGTTAACAATTTCTATATTTATACTACAAATATAGCTGCAACGTTTTTCTATAACATTAAACGACTATCAGATGCCTAAAAATAAACAAAACCTACCTGTATCAGACTTTCCCAGGTAATAATGTACATCACAATGTGCTATGGCTTCAAAATGAAAATCGCCCTGCTGAAAAACAATAACTGAATATATGACAAGGCAACACCACAGGAAATCTAAATTCACATAGCCAAAGACCATTACATATCTTATCAATCAAGTGTATTCTATTAAGAGTCACCGTTAAGAACAGTAAACCTAAAGAGCTGTAGCACTTGTTCCTGGTTAGATGATGCACTGCTTCATATTTCACATGACGGGAACACACAGATTGAGATCTGATTGTGGCCCCACAGAACTCTCCGACTTCTTAGTCTAAAATTTGTTATTCCAAAAAGTTTAACACCTGTGGATAACTGGAAACTATCAGACTCTATGAATAGTAACGTTTAAGAAATAGAATTTTAATTCTGCCCTTGTGGCTGCAATTATAATACATTTTTAATTACCTATTCACATACTCTTTCTCCACTTGGCCCCTGACACATTCAATGCACAGAGAAATAATTGAGGTTGCACAGGTAACCTTAAATCTGTCACTCCTAACTTTTGAGTGTTTGACTTTGTAAACTAAATACTATTGTTCTTTTTTTTTTTTCTTGGGGTGGGGGGTAGGTGAAGGTAGGGATTGAAGAGTGCAGGAGTGTCACAGAAGAAGCAGGATTGTATGTAATGCACATATAATACCTTGAAAAGAGTTGAGTAAATCTGAAGAGGTATTGCAAACATCAGTCCTATATTTGTAGCCAAAATTACACTGGAAGATATATTTATGACACTATCTTTCACACTGAGTTTCAAAGAAAATACATTCCAACAGCCTGGAGGTAGAGTGGAGGGTTCCGCAAAGTTCAGAATCTAAAAGGAAACAGTCAGATGAGTCTAGTCTGGATAACAATTATTAAAATATTTTAAAGTGTATTTTAAGGTATAAACTATGCTTTGAACATGCCATTTACTTCCAGTTGCTCTACTTACACTATCATACAATAATTAACTGTACATGTATGTGCTCTCTCTTTCTAAATACATAAATAAAAAGTAGTCAAAAAAGACAAACCTATCAAAACACTATTATGTACCTTTTAAAAATAAAATTGCATTTTTAGGCACATGTATTTGTACACTTGGGTGAACCATGCGCCCAACTTGCACTTGTGTGTAGGAATTGTGTCCAAGCATTCATATGGCCAACTAGCTGCCTGAATGGTCACTTGAACATGTTCTCACCTAATTAGTTTGTTCTACTAAAGCAACTCTAAGAATAAAATGGTTTGCATAAACTTCTAAAGTCCTGAGCTTTTCTAAAATGTTTAACAACATTAATCAATGCTCATCTGTATAATAAAGGTTTCCAATAACAAGGTGTTGAATCCTAAATCACACCAATGGCATAGGCTGTGATGCTGAAAACACATAATACAACAGGGTGAAATACTGGAATGTGAGGCAACAGCTGCCACTAGCACCACAAAGTGGCTACTAACACAATATGAAAATAAGCATATAATACACATTGAGAGTTTAGCCTTCTGGGCTCTGCTAGCACAAGGTACTGTGTGCCTTTAACCCTCATCTATTTTACTGGAAATTGAGAACATTCATAGCTATACGACTACTTTGTTCCTTGGATCGCTGCCTTCTTTCATCATCTGTTTGTACCAAATCCCAGAAATAAAACAGTCTAGCCTTCATAGAACAGCACAGAATTTCAGGAGAAAAGTATATCTAAGGCAAAGAACTTAAGGGTATGGACAAGGATTCACTCGAACTGATTTCAAAACAGAAAAGCGAGCTGCTGCTGCTCAGGACCAAGCAGCAGCTCTTATCCCAACCTGCAACCTGTGCAGGAGCCTGTAGTAATACAAATGTAGCAAAACTGCTCCAATTTTAACCCTGTGCACAGGTTGCAATGAGAATGTAACAGGTACTCCCCTGCCCTTTTGAGAATGCTGCAAGTGTATGTTTGGTCGTGTCCAGGGATCCTGGTTTTCTCTGATTAAAAATATGCAAATTCACTGATTAAAAATTGCAAATTCTCTGCCTGAAAAACCCAAAAATCCACAATGAAAATGAAACACCACTATATATAGAGAGATATCAACTGAACACAATATTTTATTGATATATTTATAATTTAAAAGCAATTTGGAAGCCTACCACTGCCTCAATCACTAGAATAAAATAAATTCTAAATAAATTCTAAATACATTTTGGTATTTGATTTTGGGTTTATCTTGGAAAATCAAAGGAACCCCTGCTTTCTTAGCTGACAGAATGCAGGTCCAGGCCCCACACTCCCAAGTCACAGCACCCCCAGCCCTACTACTGCCCCTCGCTCCCCACCCGCCCCCAGCCACCTGTCCTCCTGGTGTCCCTTACCCCAACCCACAGCTCCCTGCTGCCTCCAGCCCTGCCAGAGGAGGCTCTCAGCTGCCAGGGTTACACAGCCCCTGGCCCCCCTGCAGCAGCACCTGAGCCCTGGCTGTCGCCTGCGGGAGGTGGCAGATGACGCAGCCTAGCGTAGCGTGAAGCCCGGCTCCCCTTCCCCCACGAGCTGCCCACAGCCCCATCCTGCTCGCTGCCAGGGCTGTCCCCAGCCCCAGCCCCAAGCACCACTGGGCTGGACAGTGGCCCCAGCCCTGCCCAACTCACTCACTCCCTCCCCATGGGGGCCTCAATCCCCGCTCTCCCCCAACCACCCAGACCCCTGCAGGCCATGTTCATGTACATGCACATGACACCCTTGCCTGACCACCCTCCTCCTGCTCCCCCCAGCCCCATGAAGGCTGGAACTCTGCCAGCCTGCAGAGAGCTCTTTGCAAAAATGCAAAATGTGCATGTTTCTCTGTTAAAATGAAAAATCCGCATTCTTCTCAGGTAAAGGAGAAATTCACATTTTTCCCATTTTTCCATGGGAAACAGGACATGACCAAGGATCTGGGTTTTCTACGAGTAGTGTTGGATGCAGGCTAAATAGTGCTCTAACACAGATACACTGTTTCTTTTCTTAGGAGCTAGTAGGTGTAGCATGGAAGCAAACGGATGAGACATACTTCACGGCAGGACAAAACAGAGGCAGAGCCGACCTGCCCTCAAAAAACCTCCTCGGCATGCTGAAGGACTGAATTCTCA
>NW_005841924.1:362042-373802 GCF_000455745.1 Alligator sinensis
AACCTACCTTTAAAATGTTCTTAGTTTCTCTGGCTACAAAGACATCATTTACTTCAATGCTGAAGTCAAAATTGTTTGTAAACCATATTGACCAAACTCCTGAAGTATTATGATGTGGCTCTATGTGAAATAATGCTGCAGAAGGATCAAGGTCAAAATACCTGTAGGTAAACAGATTAAAACAGACATACAAAATGGCCTTTAAACAAAGCAGTTGATACAAGCAAGAACAAGAGATACTGCTGTTATAGGGGGTGAGCATTTTTAAGTCTTCTGGAAGAAGAACAATTTATTTTATTAAAAATACTTAAAAGTTAATATCAGAAAAAATTCAAGTGCAACTGGAAAACACCTGGCTAGAAATTCACACTTTTCTCTAACTGCTTCAGAATACAACTTGCCCCAGTGCATTCACTACGTTACGTGCAAGTCCTGAATAGACTTTATTGGGTCAAAACTAGAAAAAGTGTCCAGTTTTCTGTAACAAAAAAAAATCTTCCTATCATGGAAGAACAAGAACTTTACTCAAGAAAATGTTACTCCAATTCTGAGTGACCTATGTAATCTTAACCACTTTAGGGCTCTTCTTACTGAACACTGAATGAATGCCCATATTAAATACAGCACTCTTATCTGAAATTAGAGGTGCACCGATATCAGATCGGTACCAATATAAGGAAAACTGGCTGTATTGGATATCAGCCCTATGGGGCCAATAAATGCTCATGCTGCACACAGCTGCAGTGCTGCATGCAGGCAGTGAGGAGTAGAGCTGCCTCCAACTGGTAAGTCTGGTGTGGTAGAAGGGGAGTGGGGAGGGAAGGGGTGTGGTGGGGGGCAGATCAATGCCCCCCACAGTGAGGGAGGGGGCAGGCGCTGCCCAGGTAGGGTGGATGGGGTGGGGCAGAGCCATAGCTCGGGAGGAGGGGACAGGGAGGCAGGTCCTACTGCTGCTTACACTCCGGGAGGGCAATGTGGGGAGCATGTGCCCCGCAGATCTGCATGGGGTGGAGCGGGCTGCAGCCAGGGCTGCGTGGGGCTCTTCTTGGCGGCTGCTGGGCTCAGAATGGGCACCAGTAGTGCTAGGAAGATATCATGCTATATCCACCCCAAATTTCCCCGCTGCTCCGCTCCCGGCGCCGCCACTGCCAGCTGCCCAGCTGAGCCCCGGCTCTTCCCAGCACGTGGGTGGAGGTGGGCCAGGGCTGTAGCAGGTGGCTGGCAGTGGTGGCACTGAGAGCGGAGTGGCGGTGAAATTTGGGATGGATATAGCATCCTCCCAGCACCACCAGCACCCACTCTGAGCCCAGCCCTTGCAGAGAAGAGCCCTGCATAGATCTAGGGGGCACCCCCACCCCCGGTGCCCTCCCAGGGTGTAAGCAGCAATGGGAGCTGCACACCCCCCACCCAAGCTGTGGCTCCGGCCCTCCTCACCCAGGCAGCACCTGCCCCTGCCCCCTCCCTCACTGTGTGGGGTGTTGATCTGCCCCCCTCCCCACCCCCACACTCCTTCCCTGCTCCCTCCCCTTCCACTATGCCAGGCTTACCAGCTGGAGGCAGTGGTACCAAAAATTGGATTGGTATTGGCCAATATGCATCCTTAAATATCAGCTATCGGTATTGGCTCCAAAAATTTCTATCAGTGCATAGCTATCTGAAATATCATGCCTTCTTTGGGGAGAATAATACAGAGGAGATACAGAAGCCTATACAGGGGCACTTAGTACCTTAAGCCTGCCTTTAGTATTGAAATAGCATATATTTGAGCATAATTTAGTTTTATAATGTTTATGAATGTTTAACAAATTCCACCGTAAACATACCCTTCAACTACAGGATGGGAAAGGCATGCTTTTAGTGTTGTGCCTTCCAATGGACTCATGTTCGCATCACCAGCATAGTGACTTCCATTGTCACATGACATAGCTGTGTAAAGAACAGATATAAAAACTAAGTAAACCACCTGTAATTATAATACTTAATTCCTATAATACTTTTCATATGATGATATCAAGCCATTACAAGAAAAAGAGTACTGATAACTCCAGTTTACAGAAGCAGAAATCATGGCACTAAAATGTTAATGTCCTGATTTTCACTGATGCTAAGCACTGACTTAAACGTTTTAGTAGTAATGTATTAGAGCTGGGGTTGGCAATCTATCGTCTGTGAAGAGCCATGATTTCAGCAGCATTTGGTGGCAGGAAACTTCTTACACTGCAGTCCAGGCCCCTGGGCTTCAACAGAGGGGGAACTCTCCCTGTACTATGCTGCAGCCAAGTAGCAGGAAGAAATGGCAGAGATGGGTGGGACTCACTGCATGCTCACCTCAGACCTGATCTGAGTCATTCTGCCTCCCTCAATGGAAAATGTTGCTGACCTCTATACTAAAAACATCACAAAGTCTAATGATAAACATTTGCCATGAAATCTAGTGGTCCGAGCAGGACCCAAAACTCTGATTTTAATGCTAGCTCATCTATAAATGTACTCCGTTGCCTTGGACAAATCTCATAAACCGTTTTTCCAAAAAACTATCACAAAAAATTTCCACTCAAGCACAGTTTACTATAGATTTAAAATCAAATCACCTGGAAGTGATAAAAGGCTGCTGAAAAGGACATCCAAAAAGCAAATTTCCAAGCAACTAACAATTTTAACAGTTAACCTATTTCCCTTCCTCCTAATATGACCAGCATTGGGTTAAATTCAGATGCTCTGATATACATAAACATGAGAGAGTGCAAATGTGCATATGAAATACAATGGAAATAAAATTAGCACAAGGAATTCTTCTGCTTCTAACTCCATAATTCATAAGACAGTAAACTTGCACAGACAAACTGGTATTAAGTGCCTAAGAGTACATATGAAGGAGGCATAAGAGTGGATAGGAAGAGTGGCATTATCAAAGCTCAGATAATCATGTTACAGGCAAAAAATATATACTGTACCTTTACAAACAACAGAAGCAACTTCTGTAAAATCTGTGACAGAAGTAAGCAGCAGTACGGGCTCAAACTGCACGTATGATGCATCTTTTGGGGAGAAATGCTGTACATCCTACATTAAAATGATACATCAGTAGTCCATGTAACACTAGGACACAATTACTAGAGTTTGATAATTTTAGTGTTTAGTTAGTTCATCTTCCTGACAAATTTGGAAACAGTTTATCACATGTGCTAAGCTGACATGCAGCTTCTAATCAAATTAACAGTTCCTTCAGTATATGAAAAATCACCCTGTAAGTTACAGCTTACCATCTGCAAATTCTGTTGGACATTCAGTCAAATCTGAATATGTTAAATGCTTCTTAAGGTAATAGAAAAGCATTACTTTGCCAGTAGTAAAGTTGACTTACAAAATAATAAGCCATCAAGTTAGTAGCTCTACTAATTTCAGTGCCTCAAAATAAATGATTGCATGAAGAACATACATTACCTGTATATGTAAAAGGCTGTTCCCTGAATGCATTATGTACACTTTTACTGTGGAATCTTCTGTCCAAAAAAGAAAAAAAGAACACCCTGATAAATACACACAGAATCAAGGCACCCCTGCTGTGTCACACATTCATGAGAGAAATAATAATTAGGTTATTTACATGAAAATATTATTCTATGTGACATATGCCTTTTAAGTCACACATCAGGACTTACTCTCCTTTCTCACCATTTCACAGATGTGTAAATCCATGGGATCAGACCTTTGTCCCTAATTCTGGCAGCACAGAGAAATCAGGAAGCTGCCATCATTGTTTCCTAAAACTAAGATGGTACAAGTCTATCCACTCAGATGACACAGTTGCCTTTTTCCCCTGGCCACAGTGTTAGGGACCATGGCTAAGGGAAAGGGGTATAGCTAACACTGCTCTAAATTTACTCTAAAGTAATGTTCCTCAAAGCCTTTTAGATTCATACTACTCCTCCATAATTTTTTTTGTATTTTGGGGCCAACCTGTTTGAGAACCACCGTCTCAGCTGGGGTGCACCTGCCACCTCTGTGGCTAGGTGGAACTGCCCCAGGTGCTTCATGCAGAGCCAACTAGGAAGGACTGTGACAGGACCATATATATGCTCCTGCCCTGCCCTAAACCAGGCATAAGTAAACCCTCTTTCCATAGCCCTTCCTAGTCTGGCTCCACACAAGGCGTGGAATGCAGCAGTTCCACCTGGTTGCAGCGGCCATAGTGACCTACTGCAGCACCCCTGAAAGGCTCTTGCAGTACCCCAGGGTGCTGTGGCACCTAGGTTGAGAACCACTGCTCGAGGCCAAACTGATCCCAAGCCTCAAATGTACTTTATAGCCTCCTTTGTGTGAACATGCCCATACAATCCTTGCTTACTTCCCTCCCAACTTTGCTGAATGCAGAATTGATGCAGCCGAAAACCTGATTTATGGACATCAATGGAGTTACTTCAGTTTGCACTATGGTGAGAAAAGACTCAAGGCCAAATCAGAAAAAGCCTTATTTACCTAAAACAGCACTTACGTGCAATGTCAGTATCTATATCTAAGAGATGATCTAAAATTTTCTATGCAGCTGCTATTTAGTCCTATAGGCACCTAAATCCTATAGGCTTTCTAATCATTGACCTTCAAGTTCCCTAGGCACTCAGACTTGAGTCTCCTAGGGCATTTTAACATGTGTTCCTGACGCGGTGCCGGGCACTTTAAATTAGCGAGCTGCACTAATTAAAAGTGCCCACATGTCGTGTATCAGCAACACAAGAGCACCTCCACAATGAGAAAATGGCAGCAGTACACTTTGAACTAAAGCACATCAAATGTGTTTTACTTCATAGATTCATAGATGTTAGGGTCGGAAGGGACCTCAATAGATCATCGAGTCCGACCCCCTGCATAGGCAGGGAAGAGTGCTGGGTCTAGATGACCCCAGCTAGATGCTTATCTAACCTCCTCTTGAAGACCCCCAGGGTAGGGGAGAGCACCACCTCCCTTGGGAGCCTGTTCCAGACCTTGGCCACTCGAACTGTGAAGAATTTCTTCCTAATGTCTCTTCTATCCCTGCTCTCTGCTAGCTCATAGCCATTATTTCTTGTAACCCCCGGGGGCGCCTTGGTGAATAAAACCTCACCAATTCCCTTCTGTGCCCCTGTGATGAACTTATAGGCAGCCACAAGGTCGCCTCTCAACCTTCTCTTGTGGAGGCTGAAAAGGTCCAGGTTCTCTAGCCTCTCCTTGTAGGGCAAAAGCGCTTCCCTGCCATTTCCTCAGCGAAGAGGCGTACTGCGCCACTGATACACGTTAACATGTAGGGCTCCCAGAGCGTGTCAATTTATGTGCTCCAGCAGACTCGATTAATCAAATCTGCTCCAATGCACTGGATTTCCAGTGCATTGGAGCAGGCTCCCCACATGTGTGTAAATGCCCTTCATGTCCAGGACTGTCCCATCTCGGCAAGGCTGAATAACAATGAATAGTTCATGCCCACAACCCAACTGGGAACTTCTTTGTCTTAGTCCCCAGGGGATTTAAGAGGGTAGGCATTCTCAGATCATGCTTAATAGACCAACAGGATGAAATTATTAGAGCACTCCGCCCCAGGACCATTTTGTACCTTATCCAATAACTATTTAATGTAAAGTACACTTAAGAGAGGGTTCCACTCAAGTGGACAACAGAACTTGCACGTAGTCCTTGTTGATGTGCTCAAGCCCTGACGAGAAGGGAAATTATGAACATACTTCTGTCCTTAGAATTTCCTACTAACATTCACTCTTGGCCAGTCTCTGGTTCAGAATGCTCAAGCAAGCTCTGGAAGCCTGTAAGGTGTTATAATGTAATGTAGAAAATCTGACCCAGGGCTTGAGGGGGAAGGGAAGGGTTCAGTTACCTAAAAGCTGGGTGCTGTGGCTTTAAGACTTTTTTCTTTGTTTTTTGATGCAAGCCCCCGATTACAAAGTCTCTATCATTTATATACAAGCACAGAAAGAAAACTAGAAAATGTTACTGTCTGGAGCTGCTAAATCATCCACAGTTTCATCATGGCAAAAGATCTATAATCACCCACTAGCAACCTCACAAAGGAAGTATGACAGGCTTCTTCCCAGTACATAAGGATTTATGATTTGCATTAAATTTCGTGAATGTGTGTGACATTAAAATGGGCTTCTATTTCTTGAGTCGTCAAATGGAGGTTACCGCCAGGCCCTATGACATGACAGATGTGAACATTTATCCACTAGTGTAAGAATAAATATACTTTCACAACAATTCATACAAATTATTAATTATGTTCATAATTTCCCTTCTCTTCAGGGCTTGAGCACATCAACAGGGTGGTGGAGATGTGTTGGCAGGTTTTGCATTTCTTGTCATGGCACAGTCTGGATCCTTTTGGTGTGTTCTGGGCTTGAGGAAGTTGCAAAACCTGCCAACACATCTCCACCACCCCCACTATTACTACACCCCACAACAGAGACATCAGCATCCCAGGATCTTACAGCTGCACCTCCAGAAATGTAATATACCTCATCCAATGCACCAAATGCCCTGATGGAAGATGTGTAGGAGAGACCAAACAATAACTGCACACCAGAATGAACGCACACCGGAAATCCATCAAAGACAGAAATACCCAATTACCGGTGGGGGGCACATTTCTCACAGGAGGGCCACTCTCTCTCCAATCTCTCAGTCCTGATCCTCAAGGGAAACTTACACAACACTTCCCAGAGATGAGCCTATGAACTCCATTTCATCAACCTGCTGGATACTAGAGATCAGGGACTAAACATAGACATTGGATTTTTGATACATTATAATCTGCCTGGCAACTGACTCCCCAGCCCAGCCCCTGGCTTGTTTGCTTGTCATTCCATCCAGGAAGAGCACACAGCAACTGCTGAAACTTCCTTAGCCTGACGAAGGGTTTTTGAACCCGAAAGCTTGCTTAATAACTTTTCTCCAACTATTTGGGTTGGTCTAATAAAAGATATCAAATTCACCCAAGGAACCTTGTCTTTTTATTAGCATGAATTTCATGTGGTTTAAAAATGATAATTTAATAATTGCATATGTTTTCATACGCTGCACTTGCTAATTAAAGAAGAGAAACCAAATGGCAGAAAAACCTGCTTTTGTTCTAATATGCTAAGAAAGCTAAACATATATCTATGATGCTCTACAAATCATTAAAAATAAAGGAGCTCTTATCCCATGGAATTAGAGAGAATATCTGTTTGCCAAACCAATGCAAAGACATGGTGCTTTTGTCTGTGATATTTTAGCTTCAGAAAGGAAGCTACAGAGAGTCATTTTAGTACAGGTCTGCCCAGGGTTTTGTAACCCATTCCCTCTCTGCAGATATAATTTGATTGATCTAATTAACTGGAAACTAGGAAAGCTTAAATTTTTATTAATTGCACTTTTGCTATATAAAGGAAACATAATCCCATTTCATATAAACATTTATATTTAACAGAGCCATAAAAAGGGTGTTGGTTCCTGTTTCATACCCCAATTATACTAACGCGAATAAAAAGGTATTTTATTGCATTTGATTCCTACCCTAATCTTAAGGCAACCAGAAAGGATGAAATGCCTCAGCTGCTAAGAAATACCACCAAAATAATTCTGTACTAAATAAAATGTCAAGTATTTTCACTGTACTAAACGGCCTATTCATTAAATAGCAAAATTAAGGGGCCTCAATGAAGTGACCATGAATGATTTAGGTGTATGTATAAAATAAATTTCCATTTAAATTAACAGTTGTGTTAACTTACCTGAGGTTTCAGTTTTGCCCATTGCTACATAAACTACAAAAACATTCTCCAGCAAGTACTGTCTGTGGTCCACAAGTCTTTGCTGGGCATTTTCTATTCTTACTCTTAAGCTCATTTCTAGCAGCATTGGATCATCAGACACAAAACAGCAACTCTGGAATGAGACAAAGGAGTGAGACAGAGGAAGGGGAAAGAAGGGGAAGTTTCATAAAACAATTTGATTAGAAAAGAAATGCATTTAACTGGTGGCCTCAACCACTGCCTAGTGGACAAGCGTCCCCATCACAAAGGTGCCACTCAAATGGCAGTAATTAAAACCTTTGTTGAAATTCACAGTGCCCTGTGAACTCATCAATTTGAGGCAGTAAATGGCTCTGAAATGGGCACATTGTGGGAGGCAAAATGGGAAAGCTCTCTGTGTTACTGCCATTGTACAAACAGAAGACTTTAGACTCCAGTGCAAGTTCTCAGTTCACAAAGTAAAGAAATATTAAAATGATACTTAGAGAATTTTAGGGTTATAAAGACTGTGCCAAATGCAAATTAAACAGCAGCCTCAACTGGAAGGTCTCACCACAGGGACCATAAAACTATTTTCATAAATGAAAATCCTCCAGTTTAAATAAAGTGTGAGAGTGTTAATGCTAAGTCTGTTTAGAGTTAGTTTTAGAGTTAATGTTTTCAAGGTCTGTGCTTCTCTTCTCTATTTACCACTAACTGGGGTTATTTGAATAAAATGAAAAGTGTACAGCTCTTAATGGAAAGCACTACTGTTTGGATATGCATTATTTACACATTTCACACAAATATCGCTCAAACCAGATGATCCTGAGTGGGTGCAGGGGCCGGGGCAGATCAGCCTGTGCGGGGCCCCTTTAATACTGAACAGGGCCATGGTAACCCCCCCAAAGTGGGGCGGGAAATCTCTGTGCTTCTTCTGTGGCACAGGACTGAGCCACCAGCTCCAGGCGGAACCTGCAGGAGGGGCCATGGCTGCTCCGTCCGGCTCCACAGGGCCTCCCAAAGCACAGAAACTGGGACGGTCACCCCAATTCGCCATACCCTAGGGACAGCCCTGGCTCAAACTTTATTTGCTAATTTATCTAGTGGCCACTGCTAGCACAGCCAGGCATTGCAACTACAAAGACAGACAAGACGTTATTTTCAGAAACAGAACCCAGCAATGAATAAAAGGAGACTGGATGGTCACCTTGCTGGGGTCACCTGACTCCCAGTTGTGTTTCCTGCCTTGTGCAGGGGGCTGGACCCAATGATCCCCCGAGGTCCCTTCCAGCCTCGCAATTTATGAATCTATGAAAGACAACTAGTGCTAAACCAAATGCATCTTGCATCACACTATGAAGGTGACTCCTGGGCACCGACAAGGTGCCTAGGGGAGTGAATTCCAAAGATGGACGGTCTCTCAGCCGTAAAACAAAGTGTGTTCAGACTCAAAAAGTGACAGTAAGAGACCCCCAGGTTATCTTAACTGTCACAGTAAGGTATAAGGTGAAAAAGGCAGCGCTCAGAGAACTGGATTCCAGGCTACTCGTTTATCACTTCAGAGATCATCATTGGAAATTGCAAGCTATAGCAAACAGGAAGTGAGTGCAGACACTCAAACATGGGGTTTACGTGCTCTTAGCAGCCCACACAACTCAAGCAGCTAGTAGCTACATTGGACACCCTATATAACTTCCAGGTGCACTTTGAGGGTAGCCCAATTAGAATACGTTATGACAGTTAAGGCAGAGAGGCGAGAAAGGAGTCAATAACTATTGCAATGTGTGCACTAACAAAAAATAAGCGCAGTCTGTAAGGGAGCCAAATCCTCGAAAGGATGTCACTGAATTTACTTCCTGCATCAGCTTAGATACAAAACAGAATTCAGTAACAGATTTTAAAAATCCTTGAGATTTTCCCTAATCTTAAGGCAGTGGTTCTCAAGCTTTTTAGACTCAAGGCACCCTTCAGAAAATGTCAGCTTTTGGTTTCCACTATATTTTTACTACAGAAAAATAACATCACAGTTTTTCTGTTGCAAAGAACCAAAAAAATGAAAATAGCTCAGAATGTTTTTAATGCTATGGACTGCTATTTGAAATCTCTCTGGCACCATGGTTGAAAATGACTGCAATAAGGAGTTAAAAGGCATCTCAGTGGAAGGTGCGACTTTAGCGATATCTCCCAGTATAAGACCAAGACCCAAACGTTGGAACTTTTGGGGTTTCTTGAACAAATAACTTTCCTCTTTAGTCATAGTATAGCATGAAAGGCCTGATCCAAAACCCACTGAAGACAGCATAAGCTTTCTAGATAGCAACTTCTTACAACTATTCTTTAGTTACTAGAGGTGGTCAAAAAACTGGTGGGGAAAAAACTGCAGGGAAAATTTAATTAATTCAAAATATTTTGACAATTTGTTCATTATATTCAAGATGTTCAAAACCTGTGTTATCCTATTTTATCTTCATCTTATTTAAATGCATTAATCACATTTTGTATCATACTGGTTCTTTTACTTTTAAGCAAGGATTTCAGATGGCATTTGTGCCAAAGTAGATGAATTTTTTTGCATAAAAACTCTGGACACAGTCCCTTTAAAATAGGACTAAAACAAAAGGTTGAAACATACCTTTAGCTGTTGGTACACACTGGTAGGCAATCTGCATTCAAGCTGAACTTGTAAGAGACTGGCATTTGTGGTTTCTGCCTATTACAATAAGAAGAAAAGAATAAAAAAAATCTCCAGAAATTTGCTTCAGTGGGTACAACCATAGCATATCTTTCATTAGGTCAATAAAACGGTTTCCACCACATTCCTATTTAAATTCCACGTCCCGTCCCGTTCCTCCCCTCACCCCGCCAATCTAGGCTTTTCAAAGCCAAACTTTTATTTTAAAAAATCCTAATACTTTTTTTCATTCATTTTTAAAAGCCACAAATCTCATCGTTGGCATTATCTAATTCTTGTGCAGCACACACACAAAACACTGCAGTACTGTAAGTCCTCAAAGTGAAAAATGGTTATAAATTAACATGAAATTGACTTCATTGATTTTTATTTTTCCTGCTGGGGGAAATGCAAAAGGCTAACAAGACACTGAAAAACAAGTACCATTTATTCAAAATTCTTTCCATTCCAATTCAATGTAATCCACTATAACAATATCAGAAAGGAGATTTTTTTTTTTTAAATCTTGATTATTTTTAAAGTAACATAACATCTTGCTCAGCAAGGAACTATATCATTTTACTACTTATATTTTGCACATTATGTTATTAAACTTATTCATTTAAACAGCAGCTAAGCAAGTATCCCTTACAAATTTGCTTCTTCTACTCAACTACTCCCACAAGAGTCCTTTTTATATTAGAGTACATCACCTAGCCTTATTTTCCTGCACATTTTTCTTTTCTATTTGTACTTTAAATCAAGATTGCAGTAACATTTCATGGATGCAAGCCTCAGGCCAAAACAAAGTAATGAAATACTATTGACATCATTTTCTGTTTCACTTTTTTTTTTTTTTGCTTTCAAATTCATTGTTTAAAAAGAGAACTGATTTTGCCACCTTGTGAAATGTTCACATAAGTAACAAAACAAGCTTTGCTTTCAAAGTTTATCAAACAAATTGTTTATGCTACCATATCTTAATTCTCAATGGAAATATCCCTAACAGGTAGCTCTGAGCTTCTCCTTATCAGTGACTGTCAATTACACAAAACTACCTGATTTTAGGGCCATATTTGGCACAAGATTCAATGTCTAACCTAATGAAAGGTGAAACAAAGCAGGAGTGTAATCTAATTCATTTCAAGAAACTGACATATTTTGAAACAGAAAGAACATTTCCTTCAGAGTTCTGTATAAGAAGTGATGCATCGGATTACATATTTTAATTCCTGATCATTTTTTGCTACAGAAATCTCAAATACACTCTATTCCATTCCTTGCTCTGAGAAAAGCCAATACATTATTTAAAATCCTCAAACAATTAGGGAA
>NW_005841924.1:373812-384719 GCF_000455745.1 Alligator sinensis
AAAGATGTGCTTATTTTAACACAAAATAAGTTTAGCACAGACCCATTGTTTTTATAAAGGAGCTCTCATGATGGAACCTCACCAAAAAAAAAGACAAAGTCAACTTTTTTTTCATACTTACTTAATTTCAATGATACACTATGCAAGAATTATTGCAGAATACCACAAGGGGGTGTTGTAACACCTCCAAAGGTTACTAATCAGATTATTATAATAGCCTCCTATTATGGCACAGTTCTCTTGAAAGATGCGACTCTCAACCAATTTACTTGGGGGGGTTGTTTGTTTTTGGGTAAGTTTTGTTGTTATTGCTTTTTGAGTATCACCTACTTTTTGTTTGTTTATCCTAATTAAATTCTGAAAGGAAACACTTGGCTCCAAGACATGCATTCTTAACAAAACCATCCATAGCTCTAACTTCCAATGGTGTTTTGAGACCAGAGGGCTGATATGTAAGATGTTTGCTCTAAAAAAAAAAAAAAACCTCGTTAAAAATTAGATTTCCCTTCTGATCATTTCTTAAGAGAGCTATATGTTTTCCTCCAATCTAGTTTATGCATTCTTTTCCTTTGCTTAGTTATACTTGCTTTAATCAGCTTAAGACTCCTTCACTTCTTCTGTGATCAACAAGACAACTACATGGAATGCTCTACCTACAGAAAGGCAAAAATTCCTCAAATTCCATGGAACTTCTTCCCTTGCTTGATTTGGAATTGCATCCACATGGGATGCTATTCCAAAATAAGGCTGGGCATGATTTTAACATGCTATAGCTACTCTGGCACCACTTTCTGTATGGACACTAATTCTTGAATAGATTGTTCCACGTAGGGAGTTTGTTTGGGTTTTTTAAAAAACAGATGCTACATAAAAAAAAAGAAGAAAGAAAAGTATCCAAATACAGTTATGTCTTATGTTAATCTACTATTCACAGTGATTTTTTATTTTTTGTTTACAACAGTGAATTCAGAGAAGGAAGTGTTTTCATTCCTCCTCATCTAAGGCAGACAACAGGAACATAGGTTATGAAGTCTCATGCCTTATATAATCAGTTGGGTGCACACACCACAACATAGTAGAAAAACAAGTAATTTTATATCAGCAGAGCTGCTGTTCAGGGAGCAAACTGTCATCTTTTCTGATTGTGTAAGTATTCTGCTCTGTGACAATGTAAATTGCTACTGAATATGATTCATAGCAGAATGTGGAAATATAAAGTGAATTGTTTGCTTATGAAGCAATAGGAACAAGGCAAAAACACAATATAAAGGAAAAAGTTAGAATGAGCATTACATAATGGGAATAAATTTAAGCCCTGTAACTCACTTCACCAATTAGCAAACCTGCGGTGTTCTTTCTAGATTCTATTTGTATGTACATGTATACACACACCGCGCATATGTATATACATCTGTGTGCCAACGCATGCTTGCATTCACACACACACACACACACACACACGCACGCACGAGCTGGTCAGAAAAACTGAGGAAACATTTTTTGTTTAAATCTGTTAATGTATTGACAATTAAGTTTCTGGGGAGAGGGAGTTCTCTTCTTTTGATAAAATTCTGCTGGAAACCAGGCTGGTTTTCATTTGCCTAGCCACCATCATCAAACCCACTTAATTCCCGCTCAGCAGCCCATCTGGCAAGCCACTGGGGAAGCTAGACTTCTAGCCTCCCAGTTTCTTTCTGGCCTGCTTGGAGCCTTGAATTCCTAGTTTACAAGCTCTCAGGACATTCACAATTTGGCAGCATAATCTCTCAAACTTCTCCAATGCCTACATAGCTGGCTAAGAACAGCTAAACTCCCTTTGAGGCAGAATTTCTGGAATTTTTCATTTTTATTCCAAATCCTAAAGAAAAAAATATTGAAATCTAGAAATCTTCTTCAAAATGGATTAGAATCTTCTCGCATCTTTAATGCACATCCACGCACCCAGTATAGTCTTTAATACTACAGGGCTACTATACATTTACATGTTCTGGACAATCTAAGCTTCTTATTCATTTAGAAAGTGATAGCTCAAACAAATGTCTTCTTCTCTCCAGTTCTGAACAGGATGCTGAACATATAGGCATACTATCGCAAGAGAAGGTAAAAACTGTCCTTTAAAGCAAGAAATGGGCTTGTTGGACAATAACAATCATTTCAAATAAATTCAAGACCCTCAATTTACCCCCAAAAATATTTTAATAGAAAGAAAAATGAGAAAAAGAAGGGAGAGGCAGGGCTGAAGGTAAGAACTACTCTCCAAAGGAAGGACAGAGCCAAAGAATCAGATCCATTACAAATGTTTAAATTGAGCTTTCCCAAGCACCAATGAGAGATATATAGGGACAGACTCCTTGACAGAAAGCATGAAATTAGACCTGGTGCACTAGCAGATCCTTCCATCCTAAGAAGTCTGGTTTACTAGTTAGTACTAAGATACCATGACAGTTCAGTAAATTATTTTTATGTATCCAAATAGAAGCCTATTTTCAATGTATTGTTTAACAACAACAAATGCCGTTGTGGGGAGCTCGGGGGTCCCTCTTCAAAAGATGCAGGATTGCCCTTGCCATGGTGTCAAGTTAGGTCCTAATTCTGGAGTCACATTCACACAGGTCTGCACCCTGCTCCCCCCCGCCCTTTCTGAAGTTGGACACTCCTGCGAGTCAAACAAACACAGTGACATACAATATAATAAACCTCAATTTCGACCCTGAGCTTGGCTGCTCCTAGGGTCTCTCTCCAATATTACCACTGTCCTAAGTCCTTAGGTGCCTGTCCCTAAAGAGATGTTCTCCAATATGTTATCCCAGAGTAGCACTAACAACATGTACCTGTTACAGTGACTCAGAAGAATGTCACCAGCTTACTGCAAGGAGCTATCAGCAAAAGCTAACCTAAAAACTTGGTCATCATCTTCAGCAACCAACATGCCCAGGGCTCATTTGTTTTTGTTATCACCTGCTCAACCAGTCAGTACATAACTTCAGAAGTCTCATGTTCCTGTTAGTACTTGTTCTCTGTTATATTATTTTTGCCATTGGTCCATGACTCACTGAGGACAGCGTCCAGGAAGCAAAGAAAGCAGCACCAATTTCTACCAAAGGCATATGGTGAAAGTGATGGACAAGGCATTCCTCCCTGCTGTTCCACTCTTGCACCAACCAGCTCACTGGTGTTTTCAATGCATTTGTGCAGTACCTCATGAATTTGATCTAGGTAGTCTCTATGTGCAGTATAAATATTAAACAATAATAAAGTATTGGGGATTGGAGCAAGGGATGCATCCAGAAGTTGCATAAACAGATGATCCAAATGAGATTTGCCACCTGTAGCAGCTTAATTGTGACTATACTCAACTACATGGATATAACCTCAGTCCATAATATTGGACATCGTCTCCCCTTCTAACTTCACAATGTCCAAACACTACTTGTCAATTCTGGACCAAATGTCCTAGGTTTTAAGTGTTTTTGTTTAGAAATACTATAATTTGTTCATACTTATGTTTCAAGTAATGCAGTGAATGTATACCTATGCCTGTTTATATAGATACACACATACAATTGCATACACAAAATCTGCACACTTTAATCAATGACACCTACTTCCACAATTTCTATTCCCCACACTGCAAGCATCAGATCGATAATTTCTGAGATTTTTTTTCCCACTAATCTTGTGGTAGTTGAAGAGACTTCTATTGACTTCTACCACCTCTTGATCTAGTTTTTTAAATTATGTGATTTCAAAGAGCTCCTCTGGAGACCAGACCTATCTACAAAGCCAAATCAAATGCCAAAATGTGAGCATCTCTATCAAGAGCAGATCTTGCCAGCCTCCGACAGACATGTGAGGGGTCTTTACCTTTCTGTCCTTCTACCTGGCCAATACAGCTTTACTGAAATAAACTGGACTTGCCAACCAGACTACCCAGCAAAATTATGGTACGAGCGTTGCAGGCCAGCACTCCCACCAGGCTCACTCCACACATTCTATCTTCTAAACTAGAAGCAGGGAGAGGCCTTAGTACAATGTGTTATCAATAAGCATTGCAAGATTTCCAACCATTTAGAAAACTATGCCCCCTCCTGGGGTAACCATAACCACATATGGAGATCAGACTGACTTTATAACGACTTACAGAGATAAAAGCACCATTCTCCACTGGTAGTGATGTTGAATCTCTTGCACAGTAATCTCAAGATCCTATTCTCTAGGGAAGTACAGCAGAGGAAAATATTCCTGATTACAAAGTAAGAAAGATGTCAAAACACCTCTACAAAGGAGCACTGACAGTAATGAAAAGGAGGCGGCGGCGAGAAAAGAACAAAATCTGCCTCTGAACTTCAGACAGTATGTGTCACCAGCCAATTAGCACAAAGAGAAGTTCAACAGTAATAAAATGTCATACAAAGCATTCACCAGAACCCTACATCCCTCATAACAAATCGCTGAGATTAAAGATACTTTCTCTTTACAAGGTTCAGAGAGAATAAAAGCTACAGAAAGAAAAAGAAGCAAAAAGGAAATTGCAAACTATTTCAGGAGTAAAAAAACCCAAACAATATATACACACGAACACCAATAAAATTAGACCTGAAAAAGGAAAGAACATGTTTCCTCCACCCCCAAATGCAGGAAAGAGTCAAAATGAGATAACATGTGGACCTCCTATGTAGATCAAGTTTAAATGCCGGGTTAAATTCCGTACAATTTAGAATATTTTAAAAGTTTTCCTTTATAAAAGCAAAAACAAATGTACAGCACTTAAACCATAAAAAGAAAAAATAGACCACCAAAACCGTACTCTTGACCCTCCCCCACACCCTTTTTTAAAAAGATGTTATGATGAGGGGAAAAAAAACTTTAAAAAAAAATAAAAATTGAAGTTCATGTTTTCCCTTCCTATTATGAACCTCAAAAACTGAGATTCCCTCTCAGCCTTCAAGACTATTACAAAAATAAATAGCAAAGTAACAAAATACTAATAGAGAAAGTGGAGCATGGGAAAATGGAAATTGTGTTGAGGTTATGTCCATATGGTAAACTAAGGATCCGTGACGCTAGCACAAGCAGTGCTGCCATCTCTGTGCAGGCCAATCGATCAGCAGTCCCAACTGGCACTGCCACTCAGCACTGCTAATTAGCTCAGCCACACAACCACCCTCCTCCTCAGATGCCTCTTTAGCATCTGTCCAGGGCAGAGTATGCTTAAGCATACTATCCTACGAACTGCCAGTTTATAATATTCCCTAGTTCAGACTGCTTAAAACTCTTGGTGCTCTTATTTTCTTTTGGGTATGAGCAGCCTTCTGGGTTGGGTTTTTTTGTTTTGTTTTGTTTTAAACATTTACTTGGCTTCAATGGCCAGTTAACAATTGGAGAAAGGAATCCAGGTTCCTCTATGCCCCAATTCCTCAAATAAGGTGGGGTCTCCCAACGGTCCTACAGGAAAACCAAGAAAAACTAGAATTCACGTTCTTCATTTTTCTGGCTTTGAGATACTAATAATGCTTGGTTCCATCTGCTCAGCAAAAAAAAAAAAAAATGGTGACAGTGAGAAGACCCATTTTATATGGGCACTGCGGGAGTTAGATGCATCCAGATGAGTTGAGTATTTACGAAGTCCTTTCTACTAAGTTTTTCTGGTACTGTTGGTTGTTCAACATCTGCAGCACTCCCCACCAGTCCAAGCATTATCCCCTGTATCTAGAACAGTGCAGCTACTGCAAGAGGAAACTATCCTTGTTCATGGACAGGACTTTCTTTCCTTCTGATAGCTCCAATGTATCAAGCACATGGATCCATTACATGTTGTGTGAGACAACTGATCAACCTGGCCCTTCAGTCCCGATTGTGTCGGATCATAACTCACAAATATTAATGCATGTGGATGAGGATTGCGAAGTACTTGTGGATTCAACAGCATAAAGCCATATACACCTCCCAAAGTCTGGCACTGTTGGATGTACAGCACGTCAAGGAATTCTGGATGGGAGACATCCGTGCTGCTGTTCTATACAGTTTAAAAATGGTGTCATCTTCATTGCCAGGTGGTTCTTGGGAATTTTAAGTGACTGAAGCTAGGATCAAAAACAAGGTTTCCAGGTGCCCTCCTCCAAAATTCCCACACAGCACTTTGACAGACATCCCACACT
The DNA here is from genome assembly GCF_000455745.1 of Alligator sinensis. Taxonomy (NCBI): domain Eukaryota; kingdom Metazoa; phylum Chordata; order Crocodylia; family Alligatoridae; genus Alligator; species Alligator sinensis. Next base: position 379,971 of record NW_005841924.1, read on the forward strand.
ACTTGTTGGAAAGTAGGGCTGCTGCCCCCTCGTGTGTTCCAAGTTATGCCCTGCTTAGTTTGAACCGACAAAATCAGGACAACTGAGTGCTAAACACGCCTTTGTTAGCAGGTGTACCAGTGCTATTTGATCCCACTTTTTGGTCCCAATCTTACCCTGTTTGTTGTTCAAGGAAATAAGCAGGAAAAAAGACACAAACATTAAAAAGAGGCATGATGCCTTTTTCTCCTTTTAAGTAATACTCTTCAGATAACCTTTAAACCTCTCCTATTTATATGGACTACAGAGGAAATTATTTGAAGCAAATTACCTTCTGCATATGCAATTTACAATTAATACACCACCATGACAGGGGAACAAATTGCCTCACTTATTGCAGATGCTCAAGAAAACAAACACCCCTCCCAACACTGCTTAGACTGCAAGGAAAAACAAAGCTGCTCATTTAATCCTAAACAAGAAGGTGCCTGTTCCCCAACCAGGTCTCTTTAACTGGCTTTATCATTAGTGAATTCCACATTTGTTTGCTTGATCATTCACTCAAAGCATGTGCTGCATTTCCAGATCCACGCATCCATACATTTTTAAAGAATCCTTAGGGAATGCACCAGTACCTCCCAAATCTTAAATTCTTCCCCTACTTCAAACTGTTCTAAAAACATTAAACTGATCTTGGACTTTGATAGAACACTTTAAGCTGCCTCCACTACTTTTAAGCCTTTAGATTTTTTTTTTTTTTTGAGTTTCAGACTCTCTCAAAAATACACACGCACTATGGAGGCCAACAAGGACAAGGGAGCAAGGTACAAGAAAATGGCAGACTCAGGAAAGGAAGCACAGTGGCCTGTGCTCCCTCACTAAAGCACAACACCTCAATCAGTGTACCTGAACTATGTCAAGTCCCACAGTTATAACCCCATAACCCTAGAATCATACCCACTAATTAAACTGAGAGTTGGAGGAGGTAGAAGGACTCTCCACAGCTGGAATGCTCCCACCCACATCACAAGATTTGAAAGCCTGGAAGAAAAAGTAACAAGCACGAGGAAAATACAGAGAAGTTCACATTTTTAAACAAAAGACTGATTTAGGATTTTTTGTTTTGTCGTGTTTTCTTACCAAAGAGAGAAAAAAACCCAAACCAAATGAGATTCCCTCCTCTCCACTCAGCACACACAGCTTTGATAGTTTAAAACAGGGGAGAAACTTTTATAAATAATTTCAACTGCCACGTTTCTTCTTCCTGCATCTCTTGACACTTCACAAACTGCTAGTCTCCACTGCCTTTCCCTGCTCTCTTCTCTTGGTTGATAAGAAAAGGATAATACTAACCAGAAAGAGGTTGTACTTATACTTCAACATCAGTGTTCACATTTGGATCTCTTCCAGAAGAGCTGTTCCACTTTCAATTCACCTTCTACCTATTGCATAACAACCTTCACATATAGATAAAACCATACAGTGAAATACAATGATCCTGACCTTACAGGGCCTTGAACCTTACACCTATGCAAAGCAACGACACACTGGACGCAAAATGTTACCATGCTGAGACAGCACCATTACACCCCATCTTGGACAGGTCCATTGCACTTGCAAATTGGTACAATAACTTTAAATCTGCCAGGGCCTCTTTTACATACCAGAAACAAAAGAAAAAGACACAAATACACATTTTGAGCTTTGTAGGTCCTCTTTAAATAATAATTCTAGGAAGCTTATATATAACCCAAAGCTGGGCCCCAAGGTAAAAACAGTTTATTCAAACTATAAACAAATGGGTACAATAGTATAAACAAAAAACTATTTTTAAGCGTAACACCTCTTCATTGTGATTTTTGTGATAATGGTATTAAAATGGACAATGAGAATAACTATTAAGAGGAAGTAAGAGTAACCCAGTAAAATTTATCCTTGTTCAAAAGCAAAACACAGAATTTTAAACAAACACTTAAAATGTGCCAACTGAAGTTAATTTTTGAAGAAAATATGTCCTTGTTTGTAACAGAAGAATTTTTAATGCATTACATTTACTTGTATAGTGGCTTTTCAAAGCAAATGGCTTGATGATTCATGTATCTATCTGGTAAACTCTGTATGTAACCTAGTACTAGACCAGTTCCAATTACTGCAGTTTGCAATTTAACTCCTACAAGTTGCTGCTGCTCAGATACCTCATATACCTCTATACCTCAATTATCTGAAAACTAAAAAAAGTTAATCCCTTTATTTTTAAGTTTGATAATGTTTTTATTTAAAATTCATACTGTACCAGGGTTTGTGAAATCTGGATATTCTGGATATGTGGAATCAGTAAAAAAGCATTTGATAGCTGTCCTCTAGATTCTTCTGGAGAAGTTTTCAAGGTTCCCATTCCACACACCTGTTGTAAAACAGTCCATTGTACCAAGAGCTGATAGTTAGGAAATTACTTCAGGCATAAAAACTTTGATTTACTAACAGTACTTCAAGAAACCAACTAGCTTTTGACAATTATGTGAAAAAGCTGCAGTAAAAATAAGAGCTCCCCAAATTAGAAAGTAACTATAACTCTATACATAAAATGCACTTTTCTGTAGTTACTCACTCAAACACTCTGTGTCTATAATAGAAGGGCAACCACTAAAATAGCATGTGAACATCCTCACAAGTTTAAAAAACTGAATACCAAGCTCTATCCCTGTTTTTGAGCCAATTATGAGACAGTACATGGGAAGCTGGTAATGATTCTTGCAAAACGTAATCACAGTATCAGACATCTCTACCCAACTTTTCTGTCAAAAAGAATGCTTGTGAAGACAACACATTTCAGGCATCATTTACAATTAAGCAGCATAACATGAAAATAAATTTTAAAAAAAGCATGCGACTTAAATACATTTTGTAAGCTTCGCTGTTCCCAGATCATTAAAAAGCGTAGGGTGGAGAATGAGTGATGTCACACTTTTACCACCACTTTATGTTGAGCATAGTTTTCTGTAACATTGTTAGTAGGGAGAAGCGCACTGGATGTGATGGTTGTAGCTTCACAGTACAGTAAAATGTATGATTTTTTTTTAAACCTCAGATAACTGCAGGATGAAATTAACACATGAGGAGATGTTACAATGGTAAGATATGAATTTTTTCCACACTTAATGATAATCCACTGCCACTACCATAGGGGGGGGTTTAAAGATGATTTTACTGTTTGGACCTGCATGAGATATTTTAGTCCCCTGCATTCATTCAACTTTTACATTGGCAGAGACAGAAAAAAACAGTAACTCCAACACCACCTACGTAAGTGGAGAAACAAAAATATTTACACCTTTCAGCAATGTCATAGGTAAGTCAGGAGGGCCATCAGTCTCTTGTAAAATCAAGTTCAGAAAATAATTTTCAGTGGCTTATATTTCTTTCCTTCTACTATTGTTTTCTGTTTTACTTTGGTTAACTGATGCACAGAGAAATCTTAAATATTTTTTAAGTTGAAAAAAATGTACTTACTCTCCTGTAAATGGAAAACACGATGGGTTTTACAAAAAGTTGTGTGTTCTCCTCATAGCTGATATTAAAGACAAAGTTTCAGCTCAAAAGGGACATATTTTCTTTCTCTGTCTTAACAGTTAAATTTAGCAAATCTAAACTACACACCTCTCTGAGACAGGCCGAATTAACTATATGTACTCACTGAAATGTATGTATATGCAAGACAAAATTATTATATACATTTAATGTCCTTTACGTTGTCTCAGAACTTCATAATTCCTCTTGATACACAGGGGTTAGGCCTAGTCTAGAAACTGTGACTGTGATGGTAAAAATAAAGTACTTACTTTATTAGATTTAAAGATGGAGGTCATAAAAAAAAGAGATTCGAACTGATGAAATCCTCCTAATACTAGTATGTTACTAACTTCAGTGGAGATGCAACCACAGATAGTTTAATAAGTTTGGCTGCACTGGCAATTCAAATAGGTAGTGATTATACAGAACACTTTTCCTTCCACATGTCCACAAAAGATGCTAGCAATGAATAAATGAGATGAACCTGACCCAAAAAGCAGGAAAATAAGTCACCAGAGAACAGCTTGCTCCTTGCTTCCCTAAGATAGTGGTCTTCACCATACGTGGAATCAGGCTCCAATAGCTGCCAGAACACTAGCTTCATATGTGACTAGATTGTAATCGACCTACATCTAATTTTTTAACTATTTTATCCCCCTAAAACAGTGTCATAGTAAGGAAGTGGCATAGTGGAGACAAGATTTAAACTGGCGTTATTTTTAAATCAGGAAGAAACTGAATTTTAAAATGATACAAATTAATAAATGTAAAGGAAAAACTTCAGGCATATAACCTGTTTAAAATAAAACAACTTACTAAAGATGTGGTGAGGTCCCCTAGTAAACAGAGTATCAAGAGTTCATGAATTATGACTTTCTCTTTAGCTTTAAAAGAACCCCAAAACTGCCAAGTCTTACTACCTCCCATCCTGTGTGACACCACAGAACTTATACATCAAAAAACCTCAGTGCAACTTGAAATATATTCATCCTGTTCCAGAAGGCTGTTTCCTAAATACTTTTCATACATGTACCCCCCACCCCAACTGTGGTTGCATCCCATAGCATGGAACCAACTATTAGTGGTAAGCCAAGGATACAGACCACAATCCTGTAAGCACTTATGCTCCTGCGTAATTTTACTGTTATGAGCGGTTTCATTAACTGTGTGTTTGCAAGGCCAAGGCGTTGGGGGGGGGGG
>NW_005841924.1:384750-390980 GCF_000455745.1 Alligator sinensis
GGGTCTCATAAATGGAAAATAGGACAGCTTTATCCCTTACCTGATGTACATCAGGAATTCAACACATTATCTAAGCTCAGTGGTGGAATTAGGAAAAGAAGTGGGGCACGAGCCCCAGGCACCAACTAGGAGGGGGTCCCAGAATCCTCCTTCTCACTCCCCCCACACCCCGTAACAGCCCTGCTTGGTCACAGGAGCCAGGTAGGACAATGCTGCACCAAGCAGTGTATCTGGGGCATGGCAGGGGGAGAAGAGGGTTGAGTGGAGCAAACTGAATGGTGCCCCCTGACCTGGGAGCCTTTTCTAGAGTAGGCACAGCCCTGCAACAAATACAGGTTTCCCTCGCTTTATGTGGGCTCTGTATGTGCAAATTCGCTCTTATGTGAGGACCCTTTTTATACCAAAAATTCATTATATGCGAGGTAAATTCACCCTTATGCGATCGGTGTGGTGGAAGCCCACAGTCAGCTGCTTTGTGCGGTGCATTGTGGGAGTGACAAGCGCCAAACTATAGACTCCTGTATGGATCTGTGCTCCTAGCTCATTGTCTACATGTGTTTCTGTAGTTGCCATCCCCATTATGATAGTGCCTTGTGCTTGTGTATACTGTCAGCTGTCAGTGAGTACCAAAATTGTCTTGTAAAAGTGGTAGAAATGGACCTGGGCGTCAGTATAGTCAAGGTCTTGGAACATCCCTATTTGTTACATTGTAAAGTGGGCTCCCTTCATGAAAATTCAAGTTATGTATCATTTTCCAGGAATGCATGAACAGCAGCGTTTCCCAACCGGTTTGCCACAGCACACTCATGTGCCGTTAGGCACACCCAGGTGTGCCATAGCATTTTGGGCTGGAGCCACGCCGCCCCCCCACTGCTGCTGGGGACAGACAGACAGGGAGCGTGGCTTCAGCCCCAAATGCCATCCAGCTGGCCACACACCACCCCTCCCTGTCGATGTCCGGCTGGCTGCATGCCTCCTCTCCCCCTCGCTCCACTTCCAGTGTGCTGAAATGCTTTTTTATTTAGGTAAGTGTGCCATGGGGCGAAAAAGGTTGGGAAACGCTGATGTACAGCATAAAGCGAGGGAAACGTGTGTGTGTGTGTGTGCGCGCGCGTGCACACGTGTAAAATCGGGAGGGAAGAGGGGAGAGAAAACAGCAGCACCAGGGTCAGCTCCCAGGGCTGCTGCCACCTGAGCAGAACTGATGCAGAGGCAGCAGCAGCCTGGAAAGGTAAGCCTACCCTTGCACTCACTCATGCCCTCCCTAAAGCCAAAGTGGTTGGCAGACTCCCATGCATCACCTCCTTCTGCCTCAAGAGATCCATGAGCTCACTATGCCTCTATCGAGCCTGGTTTTAGATTATGTTTCAACTGTGGTCCAACAATAAATGCAGTCAATCTAAAAATAAATGTACCTGATATGAAAGTACTCCATGAGACGAGGTATTAATAAATAATGAACTTTCAATACTGCCTTCTTCTGTTGGCAGAAAGAGGACTTTGAAAGAAATTTTTCCCATTGCTGGAATCACCTAAAGAGACAACAAAGAAGCCCACTGCTCAATGGAGCCAACTGTAACCCTTTCTCTTACCATCTAATATTAGGCATTTCTAAATATGAACCTTTCAGTATTAAGCCTGAAGTTTCCAGACTAGGCTAGAATCAAATAAACCTGTTCACAGAATATTCTAAAAGCTTTTCCACACACTCAGTATTTCTTTGGCCTGGCAATAAACTATCTACATTTAGGCACATACTATGAAGTGAACCAATATATGAGATAATCAAATATTAAGGTTGGGTAAACATTTCTACAACCAAGTATGAGCCTAAGCCAAAAATACAAGTTAATGGTTGGAAAATACTAATTCGTCCATTTTGCTAGGGGCCAAACTCAAATTTGCTTGTTGAAGCACTCATTCATGCCTACTCAAAAAGTCTTAAAAGGAATTGAAAAAAACTGCATAAATGGAAATGAAAAAACCTCCATTAGAATAGGATTGTATCTGAGTCTTGTCAAATACTGTGCAATGCGGTGCATGTTTAATGCTCTTTAGATGCAGTTACATTTAACAAAAAGAATTTAGATAATATAAAAATATTTTACTGCAATTTTCCTTCATGAGGAATATGCAAAAGTATACTCAGGAGGCCGAGAATCGAAGAGACTATAAACGCTAACAAATCTTTGAATTCTGTGGCAAACACAGTGGAGTGGGATTTAATAATCCAACTTTACATTATAGAATTCTTACCCTCCTGAGCCACCATAAAATTACTCTCTCAATGTAAGGTTTAAACTTCTCCCTTTCCCTTTCTTGGTATGAATGAAACAAAAACACAGGCTAGCAAACAGAAAAAAATGAGTTACAGATAGCAAGTAAAGCATGAAGGAGCACAAAATGAAAACTTTAGCCCAAGGAAAGCACGAAACTTTGGCGTTCTGCCACTACATAGTTTCCAAAAGTACATCAACACTCACCCTGCTATGAACAGGAGACACGTGAAATTGTCTAGTAGCTGTAAACACTGAATTCACTACAATTTCTCTATCCCTACTAGGGTTGTAAGCGTATAGCATTTTAGCTCTGGGCAGCCCCAGTAACCTATGGAAAAAATTAAAAAGGACACAGAAAGCATTACTGATTTTATAAACACCGGTATCTTGCAAAACACAAAGAAACTACATGCTGTTAAAACCACTTTGATTCAACATATTACCACTAAAGCTAATCCAGCCCATTAATTTTTCTGCTTTAAAATATTAAGTAAAATAGACATCGTTGATATAGATGTATTACACATTTCAAAATTGCTTAGATTAACAAGTTTGTAAGAAACACACAGCACATGGTAACTTAAAAAAAAATATTGGGTATGTATTTTTGCATAAATTGTAAATTAAATTTAAATAAGCAAAACTTTGGTTGGTCATATGAAACAATTCTCCTGTGGCTTTTATTTTTTACAATAAGTTTTTAAAACTGCTTCCTATGCAGACTTTCTGTGCCTCTTTTGGAACATTCCTTTAATTCACAAGAAGTTTATGATTTTGGGGTTTTTGTTTGTTTGTTTTTTTTAACTGATGGCATAAAGGGAGCTACTCATTTTTAAAAGGCTTTCCCCAAGACAAAAACTTGAGAAGCACAGAAACCCTTAACTATGGGGTCCAGAAGTACATAAACATTATTTCTGACAGTGGTTTTTTTTTTTTAAAGTATTCGGTCTATTCTCATAAAAATCCCACTCCTCGATCTACAGAGACAATTTACCATAAAGCAACCATCGAGTGGTAGAAACCAGTTTGGTATAGCTACAGGGTCATCCATAAATGCTGTTTACTCACTGTTAACCCATGATCATCTGTTTCCCACATATGGTCAACCCAATCCTTTGTAATGTGTTTCCCCCATACTGACTTCTAACCATTTTCACGTGACTCCCACCAATCAATATTTCTTTAAACCAAGAAACTTGCTGCAGTCCCTATGGTAAGTCATATTTCTGGTGACAAAGATTTAGAAGCTATACAAACAAAATACCAACATGTCCTTGTCTGTACCAAACTCTCTTCTGAGAAGGTTTTCCTTTGTTAGCAACAGCATTGGCATGTGGGTGCAACAGCAATCATGGGAATACTAATGTTATTGGAATTTGCCACCATGTTATGCAGACTTGCTCAGTCATCCTGCTAGGGAGCTGTGGCTCAGGGATGGTGGATAAGGATGATGACTACATAGAAGTCAGAGACTGGACACAGGTGATCCCAAATGGACAATGTGTGTGGGGACGGAGAGAGGGGGAGTCATCATGATGGCTTTCTTCCTTTGAGACCCCTCTTATAGGTTTTCCCTGGAAAGGAATGATCTGAGCCATATTCTTTCATCCCAAAATGTGCCTCAGTATGGCAACCCTGGCATTAATTATTTATTAAAAGAACAAGATACTCACTGCATTCCAAAATGCAAAACTGATGGGTGGAAATGCAAGGCCTTCCCATTAGGTGGCATCTTTGCTGAGAAGCTGAAAAAGAACAGGCATGATGAATACTTTGCTAATAGGATATGATGAAGCTAAGTCAGATTTCTAGCTTACACAAGCCTGCCTTGTTTCTGGGGTCTCCCAACTGTGTATCCAAATCATGCTGTCATCCCACATTTCTATTCAGCCATGCCCCTCATCATTTCATAAGAATAAAATATGGTAGACTATGCCAGAAATCACTAAAAGTACAATTATTATGCAAGCTAAAATGTTCTTACACGCACAAGAGAATTTAGACAAAGTCATCACAGAAACTGCACCACATCTTTTGTATTGTCCAGTTATTTCCAGTAGTAAATCCTAGGCTTACAGATATTGCTTTATTAGCCCTTTTCCAACAGATATGGCCACAAAATAAAGGTGTGACATGTTTCAGTTGTCACTTTGCCTTTCTTGGCCCCCAAAAAACTTACAAAAATATTCTTATGGGATCTTGCACTTTTAAAGCAGATCTAACTTGTCTCTATGCAAGCTGGAATTCCATGGCAGACAAAAATCCCACTGCTATCATTCTATTACCATTCTGCTTTTCATCTTACAAATATGGTGGCAAAATAAGGTATGGACTCCATAGTCTTGTATACGTCCAGTGCTAACTATGACTTTTGAAAACATCTTCTGTGTAGACACAACCTTTGTCTCAGGTAACTGGAGATCGGTTCTAGAAGGACAAGGCAAGCGATGTTTGCCACAGAACGCTCCTTGAAGAAGTGTAGAAGCAAAACCTTTGATGAAAGCTAAGGAAAAAAAACCTGAACAGGCACTGGGAAATATGTATTTCCACTTGTGGAAGTTTTGAAAGAGAATGGAATCAAAGACAGGAATGTGGAGATGATATCTTTGTCACCACCATCAATATTTATTTTGCATGCCCCAGTAGCACACAGTTACCGTTCAGAATCAGGAACTCACTGTATTAGCTGTTTTCACAGCAACAAGCATCTCCCCTGTGCTTTGTATCTCAGAACCAGTTCTCTAACTGTGTGATATAGAAGCTATATCTCATCAAGGATGTTTTAAAAAACATAGCACTGGGTCTATACTGATTACAAACACAGCTCTGAAGTCCAAATCTGATTTTTTACCACCAGACTGGTTAGATGCAAAACACTTACAACTGGGGTCAAACAAGTTTCCTGGTAATAAGATGATAGTGTTGCATAGGTGTGCTAGGTCTACATTTTCATGGTTTGCAAAGTTTGATATTTGTTTTAAAAGAAACAGCTCTGCTCAGCTGCTGTTCAGCTAACTGTTGTTCAGGCAGAGTGCCCTTGAAGCAAAGATATTGTCCTAAATCAGCTCCAAGGTGGGATTCCATGGTGCATAGCTGAAAAAAAACACTGGCTCCCTATTTAATAATAATGCATTTTTAAAATGTTATTCAATACGTTTTATGTCTTAAAATGCTGTTATTCCTTTCTGCAACAAACAAGACTCCATGCCTATATGGAGAACTATCAAAAAACTGTTATGAGAACTCACAACATATACAACACAATTCAATGAAAGATAGCTTTGTACTATAACTCTTCCCACCCCTTATTTTTTTAAGTCCATTTTTGATTATCATACAAATACAGCAAAACAAAGCATCTCATCCACTCAGGCAGTGGTGGGTGTATGGCTGTCATATCTTGAACTCCATACATGGCTCTATTCAGTCCCTACACTTCTGCAGCTGTTGCGGAGTCACCGTCCCCTCCCTCGTGGATGTTTAAAAGCTCCAGCAGATTTTTTTTGATAAACAAGGAAAATGTGCTAGGCATTCTTGGCCCCTATTTTCTAAGGGAATGGACTAGAAGATAGCACCAGGTTTAGGCAACTTCCTGATTTTCGCCTAAAGAATTCTGGGGAGAATTCCTTGGGAGAAGATTTTCCTTGTGGGGTACCTGGATGCAAAGTGCCACCGTATAGCTGCTGAAAGATTGCCACAGGGCAAACTGTAACTGAAAGAATACAATTTGCATCACACTGAACTATTAATTCATACAGATACACTAAGCTATCACTTAGTCAAATATCTAAAGAAGGCAACGGCCAAGAGTACAGCTCCTGAGAAAGACTGAAGGAGGGGGAAGAAAATTCATTGGGGTTTGGGGGGGGGGGTTGTTGTTTTTTTTAAAGGGGGGGGAAAAATCATCATGACAAAACTATTCTAGCAATACTGTGAGGCCTACCTACAATG
>NW_005841924.1:390990-397607 GCF_000455745.1 Alligator sinensis
AGAGTATTTCTAAGTGTTTGAAGTGTTATTCTCCACTACTTTTCAGTCCATTTTCTTTTTCAAAGTCTGTTGGAAGCTGGCAAAGCCTCCTCTCATGTCTATTTTTGAGATGGCATATGCATCCCAGGTCCTCAAACATATGCCAATACATACCCTCTGATCTCTGCAAGGGCTTTGGCATGGAAATACATGTCGTATCAATCCATTTTGAGATGTGATATTAAAAAGTTAGATTTGACATTTTTAAGGATTACAGATTTTCTCTCTCTTTTAAAGAGCTTCTACAGAACATACCCAAAAAACCTCACAAGACCTTTCATAAAAATGTTGCAGGGTTAAAATAAATGCATAAACAGCAGCCTAATAATGGCAGTGTTGAAAAAACAACTAGAATAAACAGTCTTCTTCCACTAAAAACAGATTGGGTTTCACCTAATCCCAGTTATTTCCTTCTTAAAACTAATGAAAATCATTTAATTAAATAACTGGCTGAACAGACAAGGCCCTATACTTAACTATTAGCACTTCCCTATCATCTGTTAATTTGGAAGAAACTTTTAAATGCTACCTCCACTTAATTCTAAAGTGTTAGAGCACATTCTAGGTATTAGCAAAGCGAATCCTACTGTTCTGGGGGTAAGAGGGGAAGCAAAAAAGTGGAAACCTGGGTAATCAGAAGACATGCAGAACCCCTGGGAACTATTAGCACAGAGGTAGTCAACCTAGGGCAAGGATGGCACAAGTGGCACAGGCAGCCTCTATGTGGCATGCAGCAGACTGGAAAGGGAACAGGCAGGACAATGGCAAATAAGCTAGGGAGCAGAAAGCAAAGCAGCATATCATGCAGGGGGTACAGGGCAGGGAGCAGAAAGCAGAGCAACACATCAGGCAGAGGAAGGAGATTGGAGTGACACTTGGGGAAGGCACAGAGTTAATTTGTGGCATGCCTGCCAAAAAGGTTGCCCCACCGCCACTAGGTTAGGAGACCCAGCACCCTCCATTTCAGCTGTGCCATCATCGCCATACATTTTAATATGTTGATACCCGCTACATGACTATTTCCAGACAGAAAGAAAAGAAAAGATAATTGTGAGGGGAAGTACACAACAGGTAGCCAGCATGGAAAAGGAGAAGGAAAGAACAATATTAGAAGAAGAGGATAAGAAAGATACAGCCCTTGGCATGTAGAAAGGCTTGAAATGATGAGAGAACCTCTGACATGCCCCCTGGGGACAAGCAGTGAATGGGGAGTACATAAAGACCTGGCACAGAAGGAGAGGTCCAGGGAAAGGGATATTTTCTGAAATTGAGGGAAATGGGAAGGTGGCACACAGGCAACTCATGGGACAGAAAAAGAGGGCTACAAGCAGTCCCTGGAGCACCCAACAAGCCTGGCCTCCAGAACCAATTAAGAGTAACATTTTTTTTTTTAATAAAAATGGCTTGACCTGGAAACCTGCTAACCTTATCACGTGCTGCATCTTTGGGAAAAGAAAAATGGCATTAAAAACCCCCATTCAGCTCTGTGGATTTACAGTGGCATTCCCATTTTTTACTCAGTGTTTTGTGATGACCCCTGCCACAGTAGGCCAAATAAAAGTGTTATTATTGTGAGACTGACTGAACATGCAAGGTACTATCAAATGCACAAACTAAACACCCAGGGAAAGATTTCTCTTTTCTTCTTTCAGTTATGAGAGGTAGTTAGCCTTGGTAGCCTGAAGTCAGGACGAAAGCAGGGCAGGGTGACACCTGAAAGACTAACTTATTTGAAAAATCCATAAGCTTTTGTAGGTGACAGCTGATATGCCAGAGGCTATGAAATCTTATTCCTTTCTGAATGAGTTAGTTTTTGAGGTGCCAACCTGCCCTGCCTTCTTTCACCTGAAGAAGGCAGTGTAGATTTACACCTTATAGACTAACCCAAGTATATAAAGATCACAGCATCTGAGGAAGTGAGCTTCAGCCCATGAAAGCTTGTGGTATGTACATATATACACACACTTCGGTTAATCTAGAATAAGGTGCAAATCTACCCTACCTTCTACACAACTTCAAACTAACATGACTAACTACATCTCTCTTTTTTTCCACTTGTATTAGGCTCACAGGTGCTATCTGTAACAACATACTTCCGTGCATACTATACACAAGCTATTGCTGTAAGTGAACAATGATGTTCCCCTTTCACTGAAAAAACAAGTAAACATCTTAAAAGAAAAATATTCATATTTCACTCATCATAAACAGAGCAGTTAAAAACCACAACAATAAAAGCTTTTTTCTAAACGGCCAAACAACGTTACATCCGCATCCATTTATTGATAAAGTATCTTTTAGTGGATCATCATATGAGTATCAACTACATTATCAGTCACTTTAAAGGAAGTTCACTTGCTATTTGGGGACCTATCCTCATCCTTCTTTTTAATGCACTTTACTTGTACCAGCTCAAGGGGGAGGGGAGGGAGATTTGTTTTGTTTCTTTGGACCTGCTTCATATGAAAAGGATCTTTTTGTTTGTTTGTTTGGGGGTTTTTTTGTTTTTTTTTTAATATGCTGGCACTGCAATGGAAATAAGAATTTAATATTTACACTGGCACATTCAAAGTCTGTACAAACATGAACCTGTTAATTCTATTATTACCATCATTTTAGAAAGAGATAGTTACCCACGTTAGTCTTAAGTTAGGCAGAAAGTAGGGTAGTGGGATACGTGATAGATTAACTCGTTCAGAGAGGCATCAACTTGCATAGGCTACAGGCTACTCTACCAAGTGCTAGCACAGTAACCTGTAGCCTACCCAAGCCCATGCCCATAACATGCCTCTCTGAACAAGTTAGTCTGAAAGGTGCCATACCACCCTTCCTTCTGCATCATTTCAGAAGCTGGGAAATGGAAGCAGTAAAATGAAATTTACCCAGTGAAATGTTACTGGTAGAATTTATGCTCATTACTATTCACCAGTGGTACTCAACCTTTTTGCCCAGTGGACCAGATGGGCACTGCCCTCTCTAGCTGGGTCTCCCAATTCAGTGCCTGGGGTGGGCACAGCAGGGCCCCATTCAGCTGTGCAGAGGAGGGTGGGGAGCAGCCTGGCCCCATGAGGGGAAGGGGGCTTCAAATGGCCCCAACCCAGCCCCATGGTGAGGGGTAGGGCAAAGGTGGTTTGACATAGCCCCAACCAGGTCCTGCGGAAGGGAAAGGGCTTGGACTGGCTCCAACCCACCATGGGCTTGGTGTGTGGGAATGTTATAATGGGGGTGGGTGGCCCTATTAACAGCCACCACTCCACTCCTCCCTGCCAAGTTTCACAATACTTGCAAAGCCCCCTGAGCTAAATACCATGGCTCTATGGGTCACATTTGGCCCGCAGGCTAGAGGTTGAGCAGCCCTGCTCCATACTAAATTGGATAAATAAAAGCAATGTTGGATAAAGCAGATACTGGAGTCTGAATATTTTATTTGCTCTTTATTATACTTAAATACAAACAGGTTATTTTGATAAATGAAAACAGAAAACTGATGCTCTAGTGAAATGAACATAAGAACAGTCAGGAATCACTGAAATCTATTTCTGTGTCTGCTACACATTTTATGAAAGGCTTTGGGCAAGTCATTTTATATCTATCTCTATTCCTCAGTTCCTTCATCTGTATGGTAGTAATAAAACAGTTCAGGGTTGTTGTGAAGGTTAATGTACAGAGGTTTTAAAATGCAACTTAAAAGTCTGAGGCAACACTGGGCATGTCAATTTTGTAGTTCTTATTCTGCAGCCTATCCCAGCCAGCTCTAAACTGATCTTATCTTCTACAGTCACTTAATCATCAGAATCCTAGTTAACTCTGTAACATACAAGAAGGTGTGCTACAAGGAAGCTTTCCATAACACCAAGACCTTCTGATATAAACCCTGAATAACTTATTTAATGACTGAAAAGATGACTGTTGAGAGATTTTTAATTCTAAGGTTTATTTAACAGGAACGTATCAATTTTCAAGGCGAATCTATTCAGACTGCTTTTCAATAATGGGTGTTGCATTTGGCATATTTTGTATTAAAACTGGTTAACTGTAACTGTGCAGTATAAAAAATTTCCACATTTATCACAGACATGGTTTTTGTTTACAGTATAAGAGCTCTCCTGAGTAAGTTCCTAACAGCCAGCAATTTTGAAGGGACAGTGAAAGAGGCAGAATTATTTCTGTAGTTTGAGAAAAAATACACTAAAGAACAAACCAGGTCATTTGTTGATTGCTGTAAATATTTATCTGCCCTTTACAATCATTATTGTATTGACCATAACCTCATACTTCCAACTAAAGGGGGCCAACAAAAATTCATTTTTTATGCAAATAAGATAACTGAACAGAGCTCGGAAAATGACCCAAAACTCTCACCTGCCCTGCCTTCTGGAAAAAAATGCACGCCACGCAGGCAGCCCACCCCAATAATATAGCCTAATACACCCTCTAGTGGTTATGCATCTATAGAAGTTTATAAACACTACGGAGACCAACACAGCTAAAACCTACACCCCTAAACACTACGAACGCATCCAGACGATCATGCAAGGGCAGGGATGCACATTTTCCATGGGGCAAATAGCAGCAGCACATTTGTCCCGCTGCTATTTGCCCCCAGGTACGTCCCTGCACGTGTGCTCTAGCACATGGCAAGATGACCTGGGTGGGTAGGGAAGCCTACCTGGGATCCTGGGGACCTCCTGGGATAGCAGTGGTGCCAAGCCAGCTGCTCAAAGCCTGGCCAGCAGCCACAGTGTGGCTCAGACCAGCCAGGGTCCCTTTCTGGTGGTGCACGCTGCTTACACCATGCTGTGATTTTTAGCGGCAGCTTTTGTAGGAAGATCCCAGTGTCAAAAAAAAAAAAAAACCTGCTAGACTGCAATTTAGCAGCATGGCAAAAGGGAGCACATACACTGCATGTGGTTTGCGGTGCCTCAGACTGGTTTGAGGTGCTGCAAGCCGCAGGTGCATGCTCATAATTTACATGCTAACAGAACTAGTTCTTTGGCTCAAGTGACAGAGGCTTTTACATCCACAGGCTCAAGGATGGCAAGGCATTTTTACATTTGGCTATAATTGCTGTAACCACTAGTCCACTCTATTCCCAAAGGCCCTAGGAATCCTGATGGCCTACATGGCACTGTTGTCTAACAGCTGCATAACTCTCAAAGTAGGTTCTCTCTCTCTCTCCATAGGCTGACCAACATCACAAACAGCCACTTGCATGGCACCCATGTCATCAACTCTAGATACCGATTTCCAGTCTCATGACTTCTGAGTAAGGAGACTAGCAGAAAGGATGGAGTTTGGTGTAAAGAAACCCATCTCGGCTCTAAATCCAGCAAACTTCAGCACATGTCCAATTTTGTTCACACAAACAGGCCCATCAAGCTTTTAACCTCAGTTCTACTACTGACTTCCTATAAGACTTCCTGTCACCTCTGTTCTTCAATTTCCCCTTCCAAATTTATGCTGCAAGACATGATGTGTCAAACTCTTTGTAAAAAATCTGTATTTGGTAAGGAGAGAAAACACTGGCTTACTTTTGACCTTGGATGTTACTTAAGCTCGCATTCAACCTTGCAATACCACTGATGCAAGTGGATTGCAGATTTGGTGCCTAAGCCATTAAAAGGCAGCCACTGATGCCGTTTCTAATTAAACCAGATTTGTAATAATCAAAACTGCAGTTATTGCAGCATAAACTATGATTTAAAAAAAACAAAAAAACAAAAAGCATGTTTCTCAGTCAGTACAGAACAAGGTTAAAAATGAGCTGGATACTCTTCCCTCTTGCACATTGAAAAACAAAGAGACTCTAGGGAAAACGGCCAAAACTATTAAATGCTAAGCCTAACAAAAATGAAGACAATTAGACTCAAAGACCAGGATGGTAATTCTTGGAATCTGCTGAAAAAGAATCATCTCATGCCTCCAAACCAGAAAGTTTGGGAAGCTTTTCTAACTACTGAATGGAAGTGCAAGTTCTAAGAGCTAATGGTTAAGAACAAACTTGGGGAAAAAAATCAAAATCTAAAAGTAGAGAGGAATAGAAGACAGGGAGCTTTACATTATGCAGAGTACTGAGGAAAAAAAAGAGAGGGTGAATTATTGAGCAGGTTACATACAGAGATGAAGAAACACAAAAGCTTTAACACTGACCAAAGCTTAAAGGAACTGTCAGAATTAAAGAAGGGAAGAAAAGAACACAATACTCCTCTGTGGATGCTAACTTGCGTAAAGGGAACACTGTTGATAGAAGGCAGACATCTGTCTTTATG
Source organism: Alligator sinensis (assembly GCF_000455745.1). Taxonomy (NCBI): domain Eukaryota; kingdom Metazoa; phylum Chordata; order Crocodylia; family Alligatoridae; genus Alligator; species Alligator sinensis. Next base: position 397,299 of record NW_005841924.1, read on the forward strand.
TATATTTTAGGGGACTGGAATATATCTTTAAATATTACATTTTTTATTTGAAAACTGGTTTGATAAAAAATAACATTTACAAAAAAAAATCCAAGTCGAAGACTTAAGTGTGAAAATCTGTAATGAATATCACCTGCTACAGGAAATCTCTCTTTTTAGCGTATATATTCATCTTGAATAAAATGGGTTTACTTAAAGTAATGGGATTACATAAATCATCCTTCACCATTTGAAAGAACTGAAATGTGTGGCATTCTGAAATCTATTTATGACAATATTTTGCCACACAGGTTCCTAACAGCTCTCTTT
>NW_005841924.1:397638-409323 GCF_000455745.1 Alligator sinensis
CAATACCATGGGAATGTGTAATTTTAGGTGTCTGGACTGACAGGTTGGTTGGTGTAAAGAAGTTAGTACCTGAACTTCCAGAAGGGTCCAGTTACTCTATTCAGATTACTTCAACAGATTTTCAAAATCCAGACAATTTATGGGTCACAAATTACCATGAACATAATGTAGATCATTGTATGGATCAATGTGTGGCCCAAAACAGGTAATTATGCTTGCAAACCAGGTACCATGTGGCCAAATGGAACCTGCAATTGTTTACAGGCACAATGAAATGTCTTGTTAAGCTGAGGCTGAGAAATGCCAAATCTGTTTATTTTGGATACAGGCTTGTCAACCATTAGTCTACAACACGCATACAACATAATTTAATTTGGGACATCTCACTTCTACTGCCAATGAATCTCAATGCTGGTGGTCTATGGTCATTTCTGTATTAATTACACAGCGTATTTACACATTCATGAGATGGGAGGGGGGGATGAAAAAGAAAAGACCTTTATGACAAGTGCCCATTAAGGCTGAAGTATTCTAAGGTCACAGGTTTGGGTTTTTTTGTTTTGTTTTGCATGTATTCCCTGTTTCTTTATTTTTATATCTTTTCTAATAAATCAGTCGTCTGATAATTTTCAAATCCTGTCAAGGAAAAAGCACATATTCTGTCATTGTTTACTATATTCTAAAAACCTTAACAGAAATCTAGTCTCACTAAGTCCATGTAGCAAACATTTGCAATTTTATCAGGAGTTTTGCCACATATAACACTTTACCTACAACCCCAGATGCTGCTGCTGTGGATTACTTGAGAACCCCAACTTACTTTCTTTTTTATTTTAATTGTATCTATACCACATGGGTGCTGAGACACGCCAGAAAATGTGAATCTTAAGGGTTCAAAATTCAGAAGGCACTAGGGGTGCACCAATAAAGATACTCTGGCCAATACTCATAGGGGATGGTTAACCAACCATATTGGCCAATGCCGAGCCAAGCAGTTAACTGATATTTAGTAATAAAGTGCAAGGCATTTTAAACTACTGACATAAATAAACCTTAATTTGTTTGTTTTGCATTTATAATACGCACACATGCCTCCTGCCTGCTCTGGCCCCCGATGAGGAAGGCAGTGACCACCTTATTCCCTTGCATGTTGCCCCTTCACCCGCAGCTCCTACCCACAGCCCAGCTCCCTACACAGCCTGTGCTGTTGTCCCGGACAGACCAGGTAGACCCTTGCACAGACAGCAGCACCAGGCACATTTGGCGCCCCAGAGCACGCCACTGCCTCAGTGCCAGTGGGCCGAATGCAGCTGAGCTCCCACTGCCGTTGGAGAGAAATCACTTTTGCAAAAGCACCAGGTGCCCGGCACAGCAGAATGTCTCATGCGGCACCTTACCACGCCTGTGCGCAGCCCAACATCTCCCTGATCCACAGGGAGCAGAACAATGAGCAGGCTTGGCTTTTTTTTCTTCATACTGCCTTTCAAAAACAAGGTGTTCATTAAGTTCTGGGGCCTGTTGTAGGTGATAAAATATGGTACATATATACACACACATATATATACATTTTTTTTAATCTTATATTTAATCTAATCCCCTTATTCTGGTTGGAAGGGGAGCATCAATTTGTGATTTCTGACACCTGTGGTTGGACCTATTGAACACTCAGACTGCCTAAGGAAGCATACAACCCCAGATACACCTAAATTTGTTTTTATATACCAAAGTGGAACGATTTCAAAAAAAAAATTGAGTGCTCAACTACTATTGATCTCATTGGAGCTACCAAGATCCATACTTCTGACAATAAGACTACTTAAATTCTCAACTTTAGTCAGTGAGCTTTGAAAATGCTGGATTACTGCTGCAGAATGAGCACTATTAATATGTTTCTTAGAGAAAGACAGTTATTGAATTGTGAGATAATTATTGTCCATGGTAAAACTGGTTTCAACAAGGTCAGCATCCACTTTACTTAGGATAAAAATTCTATAAAAAGAAACCCTGCTTGTTGGTCCTGTAATACTGTACCTTTCTGCAACAATGCTTTATCCAAAATTCTTAAAGTGCTATACAATCCAACTTGACAACACTGATTAATAGGTTTGTGAAACAGGCAGGAAAAGACTAAAAAGGTAGAAGCCCTGACCTAAAATATATCTACACATATTTTGGCAAACCAGATTTTAACACAATTCAACATTGTTCAGCCTCTTGGCACTACCCATGCAAGCTCTCGCAGAGCAAATCTGAAGCAAGAGCTTGTATTAAATATGCGTCTGGATAACATGATCTGAACTCCAGTGAAGAAGCCAGAGGGTAACAACAAATCACTGATTTAATCTTGGCTGCTTTGTTACAATCCCCTTAAACATTCAATAAACACATATCTGCAAGAAAGGTAGCAAAAGTTAAAATAAATAATGACATATGGTAAGAGATGGCAGATATGCTGAAATTCATCTTGTCCTTATGTGTTACTTACAATGGGGTTTTTATACAAATGTATTGGGAGGAAAGGGGTAGGGGAGAAGAGCTAACCTTAAATGAGTCAACACCATGGTTTGCTTAAATCATTCCTCAGGATGAGTCCAGAGCAGTCCATTTCTGTCAATCCCAATAGCAGCCCTCCTTTAAATTTTTTACTTTCATGTGTAAGTGCATTTTAATACTTATTTTGCACATAAGAGCTACCTCCAGTCTTGACAGAATGGGGGAGGTTATTGACAGGAAACCTAATTAAGGCTGCAATACTCAAGGGTAATAGGAAGTTACATTGTTTTTAAATATCATTGCACCTAGCCATTTCCTTTTTCTGTCTACATCTGCAGCCAAAAAATTTCCATCTGCACAGAAACAATTTTTAGTTGTACCAGGCCAGTTTAGCAAACAGAATTAAAAAATTCTGTAACTAATCATAAGTCTGGCCTGTTTAATTATTAACACTTTAATCTTCCTGCATATGTTGCTTTTTTATGCTGCTTCAATAAAATGCTGTGCTTTTCAGTTTCTTTTTTAAAATGTAAGAGTACAGACCCACCTAAAAACAGATTTGCACTGTCGACCTTAATGGCTCATAAGAAGCCTTTTTGATGTATCTGGTAAACACTAAAACTTTCATGAGAAGTCCCCCACCCCCACCCCTTTTTCCCTCTGAAACTAAAGTCAAAAGGAATGCTAACTAAAAAGGAAGCTAAACAAATGACAGAAAAGAAAACTCCCATCTTAATTTATTCCCTTGGGCCTAGGCATTGCATGCATCTGACATTACTTGCCCAGCCAGGGCTCCAGAGTAGTGAGTATTTCACATACCACAGAAGCTGCAATACCCACCTGTGGCTTAATGTTGACACAGAAGTAGTGAGATCCAGCCTGGATGTTGCATGTTTTAGCTTTTGTGCCTTTCTGTCAGATTTTTAAAAATCAGTGTTTAAATTATGTTTGTGCCTGAAAGCTTGCAAAGAACTTTTTTCCAACTATTTTGTTGGTCTAATAAAAGATATCACATCTACCCAAAGAACCTTGCCTGCCTGTCCTTAGACCAACACGGCTACAACCAACAACCCTAAATTATGTTTATCTGTTAACTAATTATTAATGTACTAATAATGCTTTATTTAAACAGCAACATAACACTAAAATAATAACATAGGTCCAGTCTGGAAAACTACATATAGTTCTACACTGTACTACTACAAATAGCACCCAATGCTATGAAACCTATATAAGAAAACAACCCAGTGAAACATTTCACAGGTCTAGGAGTGTGGAAGCACAAATTCTCTTGAACACTTAAATAGAAAATATGATTCTTCTTCAAAATCATTTCATAAAACATTTGGTAAAGGAATAAAGGAAATTACATGCAATACCTCTGTAAAGCATAAACAGACTAATCAGAATTTAAATTACATAAATTAGCTTTCTAACATCCCTCAATCTTTCATATAATTAAATTGCATTTTCACAGTTGCAATAGATTTGGTTATATTATATGAAAGAAAAAACAATTCTGCACAACTTCAAGTAGCACAAAAACCTGTAGAAAAAAAGGTGCGCTATATTTTTGTCTAAATGTACTTTACCTGTAGCATGGTGCTGCAGAATGAAATTGATTACAATCACATAATCCTACTAAATTTCAACTGCAGTAGGAGCCATGGGATAAGAACTAGTATGTAGGAGGACAATGGTAGTTTTCCTCTGCAGCTGTCGGTATGAAATCTTAAAAGAAAGACACAAACCAAGGGAAATAAAGCCAAAGAATGTCAAAAAGTAGCTATGGTTCAAATCAACTCCTTCCTCCCACTTCGCTGCCTTAGTTTTTTTTCATTTGGACTTATAACCACTCTACGCTCTCTCAAAATTTAGGAGTGGACTACCATCCTATCAAAATTATAAGAATATTAAATTATGCCACAAGTGTGATTTTCTCTAGAAATACAAAAAGCTTTCTTGAGTACCCTTTCAAAAAGTATTACAGTATTTACCATAATGCTAAGAACAGATGATATCAGTCATACTATGTTGCCCTGAGTCACTGCAAAATACAATATTATGTCCTTATTAGACTTTTATTAACTCTTGTCTTAACAGCTGTAGCCTCATCTACTGTTGGTTCAAATAACTTGCTAATGTAAATCACATAAATCTACCTACAAACTTAAGGTTTTATTCTTACCACTACACATATAACCAAGTCACACTCCAAATACCCTTCTCAAATACAACCCTTTCTTTTTCTGTCCACAAGAAGAGGAAATCCTGAAGGCTACATTTCCACATCCTGACCCAATGCAAGTAACCACTTTAATATACCAGGACACAACAGATAAGGCCCAGGAGAATTTCTCTAGTTGTGTCTTTTGAAAGATGTAGCATGCAAGTGTGTTTCTTATCACTCAGCACTCATGCTCATGGTATGTAAAATAAAAATACAATGTTTAATGTTATTAATAAAAAAAACAAACTTTTTCAGATTTGTGACCTATTCAATAGTAAGGAACAAGTTCTACACTTCATGAAATTCTACTGGTAAGGAATAAAAATTTCAAGTATGAAAAAGAGAGCAAATCTGAAAAGCTTGGCAAAAAAATAAATGATGCATTGCCAGATAAAGTAATAATGGTCAGAGCAAAAAATAAAATTATACACAAGCATACATATTGCTGAATCTTTGCAAAACATCTGGTATCTGTTGAAATAAATGCATTTTGGGTAACAGCCCATAGAGCCAAATCTTCTAAGGAACAGAATATTGCAACCTTTTACTATTAAATAAAACAGAACCATATGAAAAACACAGTTTCATAGGTTTTTAACAAAAATGCCTACCATTGAAAAACTCAAGGATTTTATGGCTGGCATGTTAACCCCATAGAGTTTATCTTCCAGCTATGGATGTCCTCACATTTGTTTCTCTAAACAGAACAGCTTCCGGCTATTTTTTTAAAACTTTCCCCCATAAGTTCTGGAAACTTTTTAAGTGGGTTTTTGTTTTGTTTTATAATACCACAATGAAGGTACTGAATTAAAATGTCCTTAGCTCCTTTGATTTTATTTTTAAATAATTTATTTCAAAATAAGAAGTTAATCATAGTTAGCTATTTTAAAATTTTCAAACCATTGCTTTCAGTATGGTCCCGCCAATAGAAAAGGATACTGACAGACTTCTGTGAAAGTTGAGTATAGGAACATAGGATTGAAAGGGGCCTTCTGGGCCATTTAGTTCAGTCACCTGCAGTTGCAGACAACCCAAGCAATCCCCAAAAAACACACAACACCTGACACCCAAGAACACCCGACCTACAACATGCCGTAAGGGAAGACTTGCCATTTGGTTACTACATGCTCAGAAAATCCTAGGAAAAGGATAGTTCCCAATGTATCCTCAACATCTCACAAGACTGGGATATAGTAAATCCTCTGACTACTATAAACATTACAAAAAAGGGGAAAGTACCTCAAGCAAGTACAAAACTGCCTTCACTATTGAAACTAATACCCTACAAGTGGTAAAACTCTCTTGTTTCATTGTGTGCTCTTAAACTGGTAGCTTATTTACAGAATAAGAAAAGTTGCATTTCACTTTTGCACAATGGATAAAATGCAAATGGATAAAAATTTATCCATTGCAGATTTGTGCTTTTAAATTGCCACTGTTCCAGAAAAATCAACTGGTCCTATTAGAAAAAATTATCTACATAGTAGATGGATGCTCTTCTATGTAACATCAACATCCAAACAGGAGCAGCAATCAGAATAGACTAGCATTTACTTTTCTGCAAAATCTTCCTGAAGTCAAAAAGATTCTTCATAAATAAAGGAGTTCATGCTGACGAATCATGATTCAGAACTGAAGCTTAAATTATTAACAATTATTATGATGGACATAAAAATATGCTTTTGGTACACAGCCATGGGTATGACCTCCAATCCTTGTAAATTATTTTGACAAGAACTGGCAATTTATTCAATCTATAAAGGGATAAGCTCATGCCATCTAAAAGCAACCTTAGAGCCAATTAAGACAACACTGTGGCAGCATTATAAAGGAAGCTTCATTTAGTTACCCTGAAATAGAAGAAGGATGGTTCAGTGTGGTAGGAAGGTGAGATTAATAAGGATTCAGCACAAAGTAGAGAACTGTTGCAAGAGGCAGCAGGGAACACAGAAACATGGGTGTCAACCTGAACTGTGATCCTGTCTCCAGCAATGATCAGCACCAGAGACTTCATGAACATGCAGCCACCCTGGAATAGTCTCTGTGCCTCTCTAGGATGTTTGAAAATATGCTGCTTCCCCCCACCCCACCCCAGTTTTTGTCATTTTAATTTTTAATGAGAAACATCAAGAATTCTGAATTTTGCCTTCCTCCTTTTGAGAGTAGCTGCCATCCTTCTAAATCAATTAAGGACAATAAACCCTTAGCTGCAAGTTGACAGAAGGGTGTTGAAGATTAGAGAGAGAGATTCCAATCATGTGCAAGGTAAAGACTGTTACTAGGGGCGCACCAATAAACATTTTTTGGGCTGATACCAACGGCCTATTATTAACCAGCCATATCAGCCAATACCTATCTGACCGCCAATATGCAGCTCGGCAGCTTGGAGAGCAGCATCCGGCTGGTAAGTCTGCTGGGGGGAGGGGAGAGCCAATTTAGGCCCCTGCAGTGAGAGAGCTGGGGCTGCCCAGCTGGGGTGGGGAGGGCCAGAGCCACAAGCGCCTCGTCCAAGGGTGTTGTGGGGGACAGCTCCGGCTGCTCAGCTGCTGAATGCACCCCCGAGGGAGGCAGGGGGGCGTGTGCCCCAAGATCTGTGTGGGGGGCAAGGAGGGGCTGCCACTGCAGGCAGTGCCAAGCTCTTCCCGGGGGGGGGGGGGCGGTTGGGCCAAGGCTGCGCTTGCAGCAGGCAGCGGTGGTGCTGGGGGAGGGAGGTTAGGGGGGAGCTACAGCAAATTCTGGGGTGTCTGTAGCCCACTCCATTGCCCCCCCTCCACCTGCCTGTAGCACAGCCCCAGCCCAACTCTCCACTGAGAAGAACCCAGCACTGCCCCTGGTGCCAGCCTGCCCTCACCCCATGCACAAATCTGGGGGGCATATGCCTCCCCCGGGGGTGTGCGCAGTGGTGGGAGTTGCCCCCCCCCCACAAGCAGCTCCATCCCGTACCCCACCTCCCCAACCCAGCTGGGCAGCGCCCCACTGTGGGGGCCTCAACCTGCCCCCTACCACACACCACCCCCAGCAGCTGAACGCTGCTCTCTAAGCTGCTGGGCTGCACTCCTGGCTGTGTGCATGCTACAGCTGCACCCATGCATGTGGCATTTATCCACGACATTATTGGCCACAACAGCCAAAAAGAAGCTGATTGCTGATAATGTCAATTTTCCTTTTATTCTGCTGATACAGTATGGACTGATGCATCAATGCACCTCTAACAGCTACTTCACAGTAGCTTCAGTATCACAATAGCTTTCTATTCAAAGTTTAGGATGATAACCACAGCTATTGGACAATGGCATTCCTAGGGAAACGATGGGGTATAGTTAAGCAGTGCGAGTAGCCATTCAAGCAGATTTACTTGTGGCAAGTGCACATCTTTCCAGTTCACATTTTGACAAAATTAGATTAAAAATAGCAAGTTTACTTTTACTTTCCAAGTTTTTCAGTGCCAATAGCACTGAACAATCCCTTTCAGTATTACAATTATAGTGAAACTACTTTTACATCCCCTTCTGTTTCCAAACAAGGGCCATTCCTCACAACATCAGCAAAAAAAAAAAATGGATCAAGTCATAACTTTTCTCTGTTTGCAAAATCTAGACAAGAGAGTTTTCAAAACAGAAGTCAGTCAATACCACCAGTGCAGCAGCACTCAAAAAGCTCAGAATGAACCCTAATGTCAGGGACACATCAGGGATGGGGGCTGCAGCCCAAATTAATGCTGACATTCTGGGCAGTGCAGTGTTTGCCATAATTTACACAGGCCCCAAGAGTTATTAAACTTCCACTATAATCACAACCAATCCCTGGCATAGCTCAGAGTCTGAAAGACATAACAGTGGCTTAACATTATGTTAGCACTGTTCCACCATGCGCGCTCTCCCTGGCCTGAGAGATGTGATACAACTCTTAGATGCATAGAACATGACTGAAAGCTATGGTTTGTCTTCAATACCATGAAGCAGCAAATTTATTTTCTCACAGCAATTTTCTTAACAAATGTGCTCAGGTTAGTAAAATAAGGGATCTTTTTCCCCTTAAATTCCCTTGCAAACTCATCATAAAATTGGAAACATATGCTCTGTTTTCTGGCTGGTGTTTTGTCACCAGTTAAAGACTGTAAATGCTTAGTTACAGTTCCACTGATGACACAGGAAGCAATTTCACTTACCAAGTGTTATACTGGCTATCTATTACTATCAATTTTATTTTGCTCAGGAAATTAAGGAGCTCTGATCATATCCAGACCAAGTCATCTGAGAAGCAATTTTTTTCCTTTCCTTTGCTAATCTTAACTGCATTTGCAAAACTCGTCATATAGTCTATATCACCTTAGAAAAGTTTACAGTTTTAAAAGCTAGAAATATCTTTTCTCTTTTGTTTTTAACTTTTACTTTAAAGAAAACTTCAATGCTACAGAAACTGAGATATCATCAACAGGCTACAGAAATACCTAAGCAGGCACCTCATGAATTTTGCACAACAGGCTCAGAGGCAAGGGACTTAGAAGAAAAACACACCAAGACAGAAACCAAACAATAGTTGTTGAAGAAAAGCAGTTAATGGTGACAAACCACGGGTCAAGGACTTGGTCACACAGGCCCTTCAACTCTCCCTGTTCCTTCTCTAATTGCCAAGAACTTGGACTTACTGGTACCAAACCAAAGCTGCACAAAACGCAGAGGTGCATTCTGCAAATTTGATGCAGGGAACCAAAAAACACATTTCGAAACATCACATAATCAGTCTCTGTCCAAGCACCATACAATGTCTGTAATAGTGCCAAATAATAGACAACAACTTTAACTTTACAATTTACAGTCAGATTTCTGGCTGTACTGTGGTCAAACATAACTTTGTTTTTTAAGGTGAGTTTAACGTTAATGGCTGTACAATGCAGTGCCAAAATATAACTTGTGCTGTTATTCAGTATAGACACAAGGTTATAAAAAAATGTAGAATAGATAAATCCCACTGATGATTTGATACCCTATACCAGAATGGAGGATGCATTTAATACACAAGCCTATGGTGCTGAGGAGGTACCCTGCAATGTCCTTTACTGGATGGAACTTCCTTCTTAGCCTTGCAAGCTTCGTGCATGAGGTACAGTGCATAGTTCCAGGCCAAAGGAATGTGAAAAGACATGTATTACCAAGGTTAAGAAGCTGCCCACAAGAAATGGACAGAGTCCCATAGACAACTGGAGAAACTAGAATGCATTACTCATCCTATGCTACATAAGAAGGTAGAGTCAAGTGACAAGTCCAGCAGCACTCCTGAACTAGAGACTGAACTAACCAATTGAGAACGTGCACCTGCAATGAAAGGATACTGCACTGTGATTGGAAACTCTTCCAAATGGGAAGCAGGTATCAGCAAATTATGCAGCTCAGCATGGATGAAAGGAACAAATGAAGCAGTGTGTCAATGGCTGAGGTTAGTATACAGTGATTATGATTTTCAGGATTCTTGATTTCCCTTCTTATAGGTAGGAGCAATGCCATCTATTAGCAATCATTTGAATTTGACAAGAATCCAAAAACCTCTGTAGTCAACTCAGGGCCCTTGGTCTTCCTTACTACCTGGGAGTTGAGAGCTCCAACCCATGGTCTTGATGAGCCTATGCTGTAGATCAGTGATTTTCAACCAGGGTGCTGCAGCACGGGCAACACTGCAGCAGCAGCTAGGTAAAAATGCTGAATGCCTAGTACACAGCCAGACCAGGAAGGGCAGTGGCACACTCATGTTCTCCTGTCTCATTAGGGATTGCTGAAAAACCCAAGGCAGGCAGGACAGCTAGCTTCTACCACAGTTCTTCCCAGTCAGGTCCCCCATGTTACTCCCAGAAACAGATGCATGCAGCAGTTATACCTGTCCTGTGCACCTTTCTTTCTAGGAGATGCAGTACAGGGTTAGATCATGAAGGGCTGTAGCATCAGCAGACTCTCCTGCCTATGAGCCCATGCAGGCCATACCCCTTCCTGGTCAAGGTGGGTATAAGGCACATGTAGCACTTTTACCCAGCAGTGACGAAAGCACTCTGTTGAGAACCACTGAGCTAAGTTGAGGCAGTGCAAGGGTGGTTCTCAATCAGGGATGATGCTAAATTCAGAAAAGCTGGGAGTGACCTAACTCTTATAAAGCTGAAAACCACTGGTGTAGACAGTGTATCCCCAGCCAGTGGGTGGGAGCTGGGTCCTCAATGATCTCTTATCTGAGACCTGATACAAGATATGACCCATTATGATATGATCATAAAAGATGAACTCAAGATAACTTGAAGTTCATGGGTAATACTATAACCCCGATGCTAGCCACAGCTCAGTAAGCAGATGCACAGGCTGTTCTCTCAGTAATGAAATCATCTACCCCTCTGTTAATGACCAGCATCAACTTCAGCTCAGGGGGTTCAGACCATGTCCGGTTATAGTTCAAAACAGCATGTCTGGCATCCAGTTTCTTTTATCTGCTCTGCTGTTTCTTTGAATAGTTCGTTCCAGTTTGGAAAACTTCTCATTTCCTTTTTTTCAAAAACAACCTGTGGTGCCTACCTGGATGCTATGTTCCCTCTGGGGGAAAAGAAAAGGGCTAGAACTGGGACCTGGCACCTTTACGGGTGCTAAAGCTCCCTCATTTATTCCAGTATGGCTGGTGGCATGAAGGGATAGCTGAAAGTAGTCCTCACTTTAGGCAAGAGAACAGAAAGTCTAAAGAACCCAAGTAAAACAATTTGTTGCTTCTCCTGCATATTCAAGAAACCTGCGAACCTCTCTTCTCCCCCACAAAGATAAGTTCTAAAATGGGGCAATCTTATGCAGGTCTGACATGCCCCATCTCTCTCCTCCCTTCTCAAATCAACTGCTCTGTTCTCCTAGAGGAAAGGCAAAAAAAAATTCCATAAGTATTATACTCTATTTGGAATGTGTGTATACAATGGTAATTGTTTGGCTGCTCACCTATTC
>NW_005841924.1:409333-412622 GCF_000455745.1 Alligator sinensis
TGATCAAATGTGAACAAATGTTATATGCAAAAATGGGGAATAGGGCACTAAAAGCAAAAATATGACCCTTCTTTTAACAGGCAACAGGACAAACTCACTGACTATAAAACTATGCTCCTTTTGTTCTGCCTCTGGGCACCAAGAAAGGCCACCCTGCCTTGTAAACCAGTGGTGTTTAACCTGTGACCCATGCACCCTGAGGGTCCACAGACTATATTTAAGGAAGTAGCGAAAGCCAACTATGATCAATCAAAAGTATGTGGATACTCAGACTTACAATTCAAATGGGTCTGTACCTCCATTCAAAATTTCCAAAGGGGCCTGCAAATGAAAAAGGCTGAAAACTACTGCTATAAACCACTTAAATCAGGGATGTCAAATTTATCTGGCCCCCAGGCTGAGTCATATAGGACTAGCCCACAGCCAGATAAATAGCACATGGCTGGCCTTGCAGGCTGGATTAGGCCCACAGATCCACTGTGTTCCACTCCCCACCCCTGCATGCCAAATTCAGCACGCATGGTGCTTGTTCCAGCTGGTTCGGGACTGTACCACACGTAACATCTATGTGAGGCTTGTCCAGGACATGTTACACGCAGCACCCACTCCAGTCAGTCTGAGTCCCATTCTGCATGTAGTACCCACCCAGAAGTGGCCAGGATGGGGAATGGGAGGGAGAGCTGTGTGCAGCTCAGGGTCCCAGACAGCAAGCAGTATGAGTCCCAGGCCATTTGGAGCAGGTGCAATGTGTGGCACGTCCCAGGCTCTGTGCACAGGGCCTGTCGGGCATATGCTGTATGGGTCAACTCCAGACATAGGGGCAGCATCCAGAGCCAGATGATGGGGCTTTGCGGGATGGATCTGGCCCACTGAGCCATGGCATGTGGCCCACAGGCTTCCCCATAGGTTGGGCAATTTGGTGGCAGGTGAGCACCAGCAAATAATAGGGCCATCCTCCTCCACTGCCAAATCCTCACGTCTCTCTCCCTGCAAAGCCAGGCTGGGGCCAAGCCACACCACCTTTTCCCCAAGTGGCTGAATCATAGCTGGGCCATGCTTTCTTTCCCCCACAGGGCTAAGCTAGGGGCCAGACCATGCTCCCTTCCCCCCAAAGCAGCTGAGTTGGGGCCATGTCATGGCCAGGCCATGCCACCCCCTCTCTCCACATGGCTGAATCAGAGCCAGGCTGCCCCACACCCCCATCCACACAGGACCCCGCTGTGTCTGCCCTGGGAGCTGAATCAGGGTCACCAGCTAGATGACCAGGTGACAGATGGACCAGGTACTATCTATCCAGCCCACTGGAAAAAAAGCTCTTAAGGCCTTAAAAGCCTTAAACTAAGCCTCAGAGTATCTTGGTTTAACCTTGTATATAAATGCAGTAATATTCCTTCCTTTCTCACCACTCTCCTTTCCAAACTTTTTGGATGGAATATTTGGGGGGCTGGGGGGTGGGGAGGTGTTATTTATGAAAGCAAAGAGAATAAGATGCTGTTATGTGTCTATAACAAGTAGGGGTGCACCGATAAAGATTTTTTGAGCCAGTACCGATGACCAATTATTGACCAGCCATATTGGGCGATACTGATATAATTGATGATATGCAGTCTGACAGCTGGTAAGTCTGTTGGGGGGAGGGGGCATAGGAGAGGGAAGGAGCATGGCAGGAGGCAGATCAAGGTCCCGGCAGTGAGGGAGGGAGTGGGGCTGAGACAGGGACAGGCGCTGGCCAGCCGGGATGGGGCAGGGTGCACAACAGAGCCAGTGGTTCATCCAAAGGCGGGGGGAGTTAAAAAGAGGCTGGAGAAGGGGAAACAAATCCTCCACTCCCAATACTTACAACAGAGCAGGGATGTCAAAGATACAGCTCACTGCACAGATCCAGCCTGCAGAGCCCTATCATCCAGCCCGCAGTGCTTCCTGTGGGCCCTGGACTGGCCTCGCATACTGCATACAGTATGCACTGGCTCCACCCCATGCACTGCATGAGGTGCCTGGAAGTCATCTGGGCAGACTGTACAGGGTGTGGGGACTGGAGCCAGCATGTGTGCTACAGGCAACATGCAGGACCAGACCAGACGTGCTACACGGAACACAACGTCAATTCAGGTTGCACACTCAGTGTGACACCCACAATGGACTGACCCTGCACACTGGATCCAAGGCCAGTCCAGACTCGGCTCACAGAGTAGACACCTGTGACAGAGCAGGGCTGGTCTGGCACAGACTGCGCTCAGAGCACAGGCCTAGCTCAGAGCACCAGGAGTGCCCTACACACTGGATGCAGGGCTGATGCGGATTGAGCCCACTGACTAGCCCCACGTGCCAGATCTACTGCACTAGGCTGGTACAGCCTGAGTGCCACATGGAGCACATGCTCTGGGCCTGCCCAGCACACTGCACATAAACATGTGCCCCAGACTCATCGCATACACCAGACAGGGCTAGCATGTGCTGCATACAATAAGCAGGGCTGGAGCCAGCATGTGCACCGCAAGCATCGTGCAGAGCCAGTTAAGGGCATGTACTGCCTGTAACACCCACACTGGCCTGGCTAGATCTGACATGTGGGGCCAGTCTGTGGGTCCAATCTAGTCCATTAACCAGCCCCACCCCATTCACCCGGCCTGCAGGACCAAATGAGTTTGAAACGTGCAGTAGAGCTTGTAAATTTTTAATCCATGACACCACCCCACACTCTGTAATTGATATACAAGTCCGCTCTTGATTTTCATGCAACATACTCTTTTTAAGTTCATGAAAACAAAATCAGATTTTATTATGTATTTTCTCTGCTATTAACTATACTTTTTTTTTTTATGTCATCATACAAGTTCATTCATACCCCTGGAAATGTTCATTAGTGATCCTGGCAACATTTTTCTCTAAGATTAAATCTACAAAGTAAGATAAAACTAAATATGTTATCCTTTAACATATCTTAGATGAATTTATCCCATGCATGAATCTTCAAAAAGATACTAAATTTGATTTGATGTTGCATTACTAGTCACTATGTGGTTTAAAATATGGATCTCATAACATTTATCTGTTGCTACGTAAGCTCATTTATTATGTAGGAGTACTCCAAAGTCCATTAACCTGCTGTCAGAAGAAAACAACAAAGCATTCCCTATTCTGTAGAGCTTTACATCCAATACAAGGCCCCAATCCTACAACTTGTTCAGTTGGATACAAGAATCTGCCTTAAACAATTTTTAGGACTTAAAATTCAGGTACGATAGCAGCAAAGGAGGTCTTAAATGGATGAAACAGTTGAAATCGGAAG
>NW_005841924.1:412653-419459 GCF_000455745.1 Alligator sinensis
TATGTTCTTAATAGGGCAACATAATTGCTCAGGCCTATACACATCTTACATGTCAGTTATATAAAGCTTTTACTGTTTTATTTTAGTATATGCTTTTCACAATCAATGCACACATGACATTGGTCTGCACCTTCAAACCACACAATAACTGAGCAAGGTGATAGCTTGCATTTCAGCCTGAAAGTATTGTAAGATCTCTCCAGCCTAATAAATGAAGCTTGGACTGGGTTTAAGTGGCCTATCTGGCAGGCATTGCATGTAGCGCTGGAGATCGTACAAATGATGTCTGCAGCATACAGGCTGGTGCAGGGCATGCACTGCATGCAGCGTCCATACTGGACTGGCCCTATGCACTGGATGCAACGCACCCCACTGGCCTGTGGGCCCAGACAAGCTTGGTATTATTTCGGCTGGAAGGCCGCTTCATGACTTTTGGTGAGTTATCAAGGGCCGCAAAAGTAGTCCCACCCCTTGACAGGTGCCCCACCCCCTGATAGCCATCTTGGGAGTCAAACTCCCACCCCTAACCCTTGACCTTTGCCACTGGCGTCCCAGCCCCCGCCCCCCCCCCCCAAATTGCCTCTGGAAGTACTCCTTTTGTGGGGGAGGGAGAGAGTGGGGGATTGCCATCTCGGAACCCAGCTGTTCAAGCAAGGACACAGCAGCTGCATCTGACCTCCAGAATCACAGCATGCTACACACACCTGTTCATAGTTTCTAGGGTCGGAAGGGACCTGACCAGATCATTAAGTCCAACCCGCTGCCCTGGGCAGGAATGAGTGCTAGGACCCCAGCCAGATACCTATCCAACCTCCTCTTGAAGACCCCCAAGGTAGAGAAGAGTACCACCTCCCTTGGGAGCCCATTCCAGAGCCTGGCAGCCCTAACCGTAAAGTAATGCCTCCTGATATCTAGCCTGAACCTGCTCTCAATCAATTTGTGGCCGTTATTCCTTGTTATCCCAGGTGGTGCCCAGGGGAACAGAGCCTCACCTCTTTTCCGCTGGTCCCCCCGGTGAGTTTATAGACAGCCACCAGATCCCCTCTGTCTTCTCTTGTGGAGGCTGAATAGATTCAGGCCATGTTTTGTCTGCCCCCCATTTTGCCTGCCCCTCTAAAGGTATTAGAGACTGGTCTGGTCTCTAATCTGATCTACTGTGTAACACAGGCCACACAATTTCACCTAGTAATTCCTGCATCATACCTATAAATTCTGGTTGAGTTATCCCAAGGGTGTCAAACACATGGACTACAGAACCTATCTAGCCCAACGGGCTACTAGCAAGCCACCCAAAATTGGAGGCTGTGGCCTGCCACAGAATCTGGGGCCACTCCCTCCCCCAGACTCCCTACCACTGGTGGACCCCTCCTGCTGCTGGCAGGCCCCGACCCCTGGTCCTGCCGCCACCACCAGAGCCCTTGCCACCATCACAATAGCCACTAAGGCAACCTCTATGCCTGGGCTGGATCTAGCCCACAAGGAGTCCCACAGTCTAGATGTGGATCAGGGCCCCAGGCAAGTTTGATACTTTTAGAACAGCACGAAACACTGATATACAATATGTACCTTAAATTTTGTTTATGATGCTTTAATTTTCAAAGCAGTCCATTGCTAGTAATAATTGCTAATACAAACATCAGTAAGCAAATGAAAAGCTTTTAAGGAACCCTCGAGATTCTGGTAGGGATTTGAAGGATTCTACTTACAAGGAAAAAAATCTCAAACTCATAATACATTTATATGCAGAGCTGAACACACATTACAACTGCTGACTCAAGGGCACAGGAGTCTCAGAGTCCCCCGACTCCAGGTTTACTCCCAGTGGAAATGAAACATCCTAATCCTGCAGCCCCAGGCCAAAGTCCCAAGTGCGAGATTAGTTGTCCAACCCAGCATGATATGGGGTTTAGTTTCAGTTTGACATGAAGCTTGAACTAGTTCCCATTAACAAGCACACTGAACCTCACACAGGAAGTAGGAAAGTAAATTACTCAGTCAACCTCATCTTTCCATATGAGCAAGCAACCTAAATACGAAAGTCTTCACTGATGTCAATAGAAGAAGCAAACACTGCCCATAAGAAACAGAATTTCAGGTGGCAGTAGCAGGCTTGCTGTTACAACTATATTTCTGAAGACAATTATGATAGCCCCACTCTCAAATGTCAAGACTTGAATACACAGGGAGAATATAAGAGTCCTGCAATCTGTTGTGTACCCTCAATTCCCAACGACATTTGTGAAAGTGGAAGGTGTTCAGCAACCTTGCATACTGATCTGCCAAAGTCAGAACGCCCGAGATAATTCTTCAAGACCAATACCTATTAATTTGGAAAGTATGGTGATCCATACATAAAAATTATTCCTAGAGCAAATAAAATTACCCTCTCCTGGCTCATACCAAAGACTACCCAAACACACATGCAGGAGGAAAGAAGTTCCGTAAGAAGCTAGGAGAGAAAAATAGGGTTACAGGGGCAAGGGAGACACTGGAGCAAAGTTGCTCTGCAAAGGAACATGGAGAGGACAATATAATAAAGTAGACACCGAAGTAGACACCCAAGTTGTTCATCATCAATTTGATTAACTACCAAAATTCATCCACAGTTATAAAATAAAAAGGCTGAGAAACTCCCATTGCATAGCTCTCAAGAATTCTCCTCCAGGTAGAAGGCAGGTAAAGCTGAGAAAAAGAACTGATAAACAGAATATCAATGGTATGCTAAGTGATTCAACTGCTTATTTCTTTCCTTGCTTGCTAGAGTTTGCATTGTTTATAGAAAGGTTGCCTATTGATTTTAATTCAGAGTTAGCATGAGTTTTTCTTTGGAGGGAAAGGGGAGGGAAAAAGACAGCAGGAGGGGGAGGTTGCATCAGGCTTGCAACAAATTCAAATGAGGCCTCAGAGGAAATGAAAGATGATGATGAATGACAGAAAATGAAAAACTAAACATAATAGAAATGTTAGGAATATGTCAGGGAGTTTTTCATTTGGAAAGGGTTGGAGAGAGGGGGCACTAACTTAATGATGTACACATAGAAGAAAAAAAAAAAATCAAGGTTTCCAAAACTTTTCTAGAAAATTACCATTATAGTGATATATTAGCTCCTGAAAATACCATATCAGTTTTAAACTTAGGACTAAATGGACTTAGGTCATTTAAATGAGATTTAAGTAAGTTTCCACAAATGTCACATTGCTGTCATCCAAAAGAAATATTTCTAAATCCATCTAGACTTAAAGAAAGTCAAGCCATTTTCTAGATTTCTTACATTCCCTTAAGCAGCATGTTATGAATAAACAAGTAAGATTTCAGTATTTTTTTTTCCTGTTAAAAGGCTCATGTTTCCCAATAAAAGAAAGTAAAACTATGAATCCAGCCACATAAAAACCAGTCCATTTCAGGGGTCTGCTGAAAACAAACAACTAATTCCCTGTTCTGACCTTCTCATGGTATCCATGTCATTAGAAATCCTTGATGTGCAAGATGTTCTATAGCTCTGAATGGATTTCATCATGGCAGTCATAAATTGTGATTTTTTTGCTTTGTATGTTTTTCAAATTTCTTAAGCTTTGACACTTGGGGACTTCTGCATGCAGATGGATGAAACTGCAATTGACTGGACAAGATTCATCAGGAAGGATAAATCCCTGCATCCTTGGGCTACTGGAGGGAATTCTACAAAACAAAAGACCAGAGAAGAGGCTACACTCATTTCCTCCTAGAAAACAAACATTCAGTTTCTCCACATGGGGTTTCTCTCCCCCTTTAAATTTTGAGAGCTAGGTTATATTGACAGTGTTGTTTCTACTCTGGAAATTCCTGGTTTGTGCACCCCCACTTCAAAAGTATATTCACTCTTACTGTTGCAAAAAAAAAAAAAAAAAATGAAAAAAAAAGGTTATGTTATAGATAAAGAAATGCCCTAGCTTTTTATCTTTTTCTTTTTAATTATATTTTTCTGGCATTTCTTAAAAATAATCACAACAAAATGCAGCCCCATTCTACCTATAGTCAAGGTGTGATAACTAAGTCAAGACATACTTCAAGAACTTCTGGGGTAATAAAAAGGTTTAACTGAATACGAAAGGAAAATACTAGGAGTATGGTACTTGACAGCATTTTGCTGCTGGCTTTGGCCATAATAACGAGAGGTTGGGCATTCAAAAGTAACCTGTCATCACCCAAAAGACATTAAAAAATTCATCTTTCCTAAATTGCTACTGGGCAAAGTAGATACAAATTAATCCTCATCTCAGTTTAATTAGATGTTTAAAAACTTGTGTGAATTAATAACTAAACTGAAAGTGGTAAATAAACAAGCACTTCACTTTGCTGTCTTGCCTATATTTGCTACCCAAATTACCAAAGCAAATGTCTAATTACTGAAGGGACTGCATTTTTCTCTTTTAAAGGAGAAAATCCGGGTTTTTCTCCTTAAAATAAGAAAATCTATGTTTTTCCACAGCAAGCAGAAAACACGAATCCCTGATGATGACAGACAAGCCCTAGAGAGGCATTTTCCCTGCTGCATGTTCTCTTTAAAATGCAACATATCCCACTGCTCCTGCTCCCCCATTACTTAAAAAAAGGAAAGTTTTGTCAGGATTGTTCCAAACAAGATGGGTCTAGTTTAACAAGATATGTATTTTGCTCCTCCTGGGAACAGAGACATTGATGTGTGTGTCAAGACAGCACTCAAATTCAGACAGTATGCACTTACATGGCATACTGAGCTGGCCCACTGTCAGTTTGTCATATTCTTGTCTTAAGAATAACTGTAAATCCCCAAAGACTGCTCTTGCCTTGCTTGGAGCGTAAGTTAGAGGAAATGCAGTCAGGAATAGAGGATGAATGTCTCTGTCCCAGGTGCATTCCACACACTGAAGCCGTGCACTGGAAAGGTGGGGTCCTGGAACACAACCAGATGAGCCTGCAAGGACTCAGCAACAAAGCTTGTGTATAGATTAGTCTATATGAATATATTCCTACTGACAAATTTGTGGCTTAATACTCATCACCCCTCAAATCCACCAGCCATCTCCTCCCCCAAATCCATCAATTACCTCTCTTCCCCAAATCAATAATCCATCAAAGCATTCATTCACTCCTCCATCCTCTTGTACCTGCTGACCCCTTAGCTCTCTTCCCAGAACTCTTTGCTCTATCCTTCTCACCCCCAAACTTTATACATAGGTGCCTCTCCTCTGAGCTGCTTTTCTCTGAGCTAATAATTCACCTATTATTCCCCAAACCCTTCCCTGCTGCTGTCAGGGCCACACCTCAACTCCCTCTGCATCTCATTAGATAAGACAGCAGGGACTGAGCCCTGGGACAAGACAAGAGGTGAATTCAGACACCACCAATCCACCCTCCATGGCAGTTGGCCAAAAAGGACACAGGAGAAACAGAAAGCCATAAGGTTAGTTAGAAAGCAATATACTGTGCTCCTAAATGAGGTATGTGAGTACATAAACCCAGAGTGCTCAACTCAAGCTTACTTACAAACCACTGGCAAGACGCACTTTCCAATAGAGGGATCTGTTTCACTGGTAGATTCCACTCTGATTAGAGACAAACTCTCAGCACATTTGCAAGACAGATATGTGATCATGCATATAGATGTGCATGTGGACTGATAAATCATTACACAGGTGAAGACACAGGTCTCATCATTTTACTTTTTGAAAGCTTCACCATTTAATAAAACTTAAGGCAGAGCACTAGAGTTTCACAGGTTCCTAGGCCATGAAAAACATTAAGCTCAAACATGGCCCCAGAATACGACATAAACTTTGAAGTCCAGCCCTTACCGGAAGAACCCATATCCAGAGGAGAGAAGTGATGCCAACCTACTGGCATGGACCCAGACAGACAGAGACTGAGAAACAGGACTGGGAAGTAAAGGACTGGAAAGATAAATGGACTCAATAAGGAAGGAAGATCTGACAACAAAAGGAAGAAAGAAAAGAGAGAGAAGGAAAGAAAAGAAAATGGAAGAAGAAAAGGAAGAAATACAGAACACCAGATTTTTAAAAAAAGTCGAAAACTGTTATTTGTTTATATATTTAAAACATGTACAGGTGGGGTGGCTTGAGGCCACTTCTTGAGCTAATGACAACAGTAAGATTCAAATTTAGCAGTTTCAGTCCCAATCCTGTGCTGACTTCTCCAGACTTAGGAGGGTGGGGAAGTCCATTGTAAGCCTGCATGACACAGAAACTCTACAGACCAAATGCACCTGGGGCAAACATGTGCATCTTCCTGGTAATTAAAGTTCAGAGTGGCAAGAGAGGTGCATACCAACAGTTATTTGTTTTCTAATCAAATAACAATTCTGCATTTTCTCACACTCTGACAAAAAATAATGTGGATTAAAAGGCTTAAATTAGGGGACTTAACACCTGTACAATGTTTCAACTAATGTCAAGTAGGATCTAAGGCAAGGACAGAATATTTGAGAACTCTTTTTAGAGGAGGGCGGCTGGACTCATTTTCTTCCATCAATGTTATTTCTTAAAAAGGCATGGAATATAGCTCTACGATATGGCACAGAATATAATCAATTGGTCTAAACCAATGTTGTAATTTCAGATTTTGGTTAGAAGATAAGCTTGCCAGATGATTCATTTGCTTGCATGTAGTACTGACATACTTTCATATGGCGTTTTGAGATTAACCAAGTCTTTTCTTCCCTGCACCAGCAGACTTGCAATACAATTGTAAAAGAATAAACATTCTGGAATAAGGACTGTAAAAAGAGTAATGATGTGGGGGGGGGGGGGGGGGGGGCCTTTTTTTTCTC
>NW_005841924.1:419490-436482 GCF_000455745.1 Alligator sinensis
GGGGGGGCACATTTTTTTCTGAATTAAAACTGACAGCAAAGTTTTACAACCAAAAAGTGTGTGTGTGTGCACGCACGTGTAACTCAACCTTTTGGCCTCATGGGCCAGATGAGCACTGCCAGGACAGTCCATGGGCCATATCCCACCACGGGGGGGGTAGAAATTTGGGGTATGGGAGCAGTCACTACATTAATTACCACTGCTCCCCCACTACCAAATCTCTGGACCCCCCCACCCCCAGGAGGGACTCCACGGACTGGATAACATAGCTCTATTGGCCAGATCCTATACTGACAAAGCATTATTTTTTGCAGAACACTTCTACTGCTCTTGCAGTACACTAGTGTGCCGCAGCACACCTTTGGGAATCACCAAAATAAAGGGTAGTGCTACACCATGCAATCCAAGATGGAATTAAACAGTGAATGAATTACAGTATATGAGAAAGAAAAGGGTGCTTTAAAACAGGGGTGTCAAATGAACTGGCAGGCTAGATCCAGCCTGAGGGGTTTCTCATGAGTCTTATGACTCATATCCAGCTGCAGCCCTCCAGGCTTTTTGCTGTAGCTGCCAGAGCTGCTGTGTTGGCGCAGCCAATATGTGGGGATTCATGCTGCTGTCAATTTGCACGCCAAATGGCAATCCAAAACCAGAAATTTGGCAGTGGGTAAGGAGGGGGAGGGGGTGGCATTAATATTGTGCGTGCTGGCTGTGAAATGGATCTGAAAACGAGGCCAGAAAAGCCGCTCAGGACTACCTGAATGGGCCAGATCTTTCACATCCCTCTCTAAAAGAAACAAAGGCAGAAAGCTGCCAGCTTGCTCACCATCCCTTTGCAAACTCTAGGAAAATGCTGTCATAACCGAACTTTCCTTCACATCGTCTGTTTCTCCATAGCTACAGTATCTCATCCTTTTGGGAGATACTATGGGAGTAGTAAGGAACAAAGGCCAGTTTTTCACTCACCCAAAGAACACTTTTACTCTTTTCTAACCCATTTCTGATCATTCTGTTTTCCTGCACATTACCTGCATGCATCTACTTAAATTATTTTTGCCTGAATAAAATATGCAAATGCATTTTTTTAGTGCCTTAGTTTAGGAACCATGAAAAACAAAACGTAAATTTAAAGTAAGCCCCTTTTTCTTCAAATGGTGGTAAAACTGGAATTGAGGATTCCCTGACAATGTGCTGGGGCTGTAAGAAATGTGCAGTGGTCAAGATATATTCTTTTAAAAAGGGAAAAAAAACCTGACAAGAGAATATATATGTATATCTCAAAATACGGACCGATTCTATATATGCAGAGGCATCTGGGATGTTATACACTCCAATTAAGGAAGACTAAAGAGCCTTTAACAAAAAGACATTCTTTTAGAAAAGGGGAGGGGGAGAAAGAGAGAGAGCGAGAGCGAACGAGCGAGCGCGCACGCTAGATCTATTAGACAATTATGAAAAATACTTGCTCAATTTCTAACCTGCGATTAAAAGGCATCTCCTACATAAAGCTGCATACATTTTTCCTAATAGTCTACCTACATAAAAATGCAGTTTCAGTGTGACGTATACAATTTGCAAAATTCAAAAATAGCTCTATTGAAAACAATAGGAGGGAGATTTCAGGAAAAAGTATCAATATTTTATTTTGATATTCTAAAAGTAGAGCATTCCATTTCAATTTTTCATTTTCAATTAATCTTCACTGGAAACTTCAATCTGACTTAATTTTAAAGAGAAAGTATAAACAGGGACACAAAATAAATAATTTTTTGGCCAAATGCTTCATAAGACCCATGATGATTTTTGTCAGTATTTAATTCCCAGAAGAAAACTTGAAAAATTCATTTCAGGTTGACACAAATTAATCCCCCTCCACTCCCCCACCAATTTTTTGGTGGGGCACCAAGCAAACAAACCAAAAAAAAATGATGTATACTCCCTTAAACTTAAGTCTGCCATACTACTGCCTCTCCATAACCAAGCAGTGAGGAATTACTGCATAAAGGTGATGTGTGCCAGCCTTTTTTATTTCGTTATTTAAAAACTGCATAAAGATTCTTGTTACTCTAAATATATATTTACCAACAGGCACAAATGGGTTTCTGGCACTCAATAAACTAATTATGAAATAAATAATTTGGCATTAACAACAAATTCATTTGTAGCAGTTCCACTGTCCAATGTGAAGTGTGCCAATTCTTTCAGGTCAATTTTTAACTTTCTGATTAGCAACTGCCACCAAGGAGCACTAGTACATTTTGGAGCATTAAGAGCCAAATATTTAATTGCTTTTCAAGTTTTTGTGAATTACGGAGCACTTAACTCTTTTATTGTCCTTCAGGCACCTGGTAAATTGTGTGCTTTTCAAAATTTATTATAAATGCTTCAAGCATAGCTTACATCACACTGTGGTAATGTCAACTCCCTTTCACTGGCCAGCTTCATGAAAAATACCATGTCAACACCATACAACACTAACATGTTTTATTTACTGTAAGCGGCTGTGAGCCTTCTGGATAGGATGGAGCATAAATCTAATAAATAAATCAATCCACCTTCAAACTTCTTGCCTGGATTTTCACAGGGGAAGAAAAAAAAAAAACGGAAAAGGAAAGGAAACAAAGACCAGAGAGATCAAAGGGAATTTCTTAACAGCTGAAAGAAGATGGAATTCCATCAATGCTTATTTTAGCCGCTGAATTATTTGGCTGTTTTGAATTAAATTTATATCTTCCAGTTCAGCAAACATCTCCACTCCACTAGGTCATATGCCCTCTTACATAAAAGAAAAGAAGCAAGTTCATCACAATAAAATCACCTGAGGTATGGGAGTCACATTCATAACTTTTCTGTTACCTGATTTTTTTTTATTATTATTATTATTTTATTTTTTACACAAGACAAAAGCAGAGTTAATATGTTTCAGTTACTGGGCAAAGTATCTTCTATTCTATTTATTAGTAATATTCTAATATAATAAAATAGTTTGTCTGTCTGTCCGTAACACTCTTGGAGCACTCTGATTAGTTACTGAAAAAAACAATCAGAGTGCTCCAAAAGCGTTAGACAGGAGGTGATGGTGGTGGCGTGCCGCCATGACAGCGGGGATGAAGCGGAGGATATGAGGCCAGCACCGCTGGCCTTGTTCCCCCTCCCCCCGGCCCTACTCCTCAGAGGCAGCAGCAGCATGTGGTGCTGGTAAAAGGGGAAAGAGGAGATGGTGGGGCAAGCTTCCCGCCCTGCCCCCACCCCCTCTCTGGGTGGTGGCGTCGTGGGCGGGTGGGGGTTAGGGTTAAGGTTATCAAGCTCCCCCTCCACCCCCATCCCTGCCCTCCCCATTATTCTTGACAGGCAATTCACTAGTAACATATATGAAACAGCTGAAGAGCAAGACAGATCTATTCAGAGTTTTCTTCTCTCATTAAGAACTGTTGCATCTCTCTATCACATAAGGGTGCACAGACATAGCAACACTCATTTTATACAAATTAATCTAATTTTAGTGCAAATTTCTCTCTAAAACCACAAACTGAAAGAGTCAGAGGACTTTTCTCTTTGAAAGTGTTAAAACTGTAAACAATTTTAAAAACAAATCTTAATAAAGATGTCCTTCTCTCCTGTCTATTCCAAAGACTAGTTATTTAAGGTCAAAATGTGGTTATTTCAATAGTTTTGGTCTCTGTTTATCACTTGCCTATACTATATCTCTCTGGGTATACGCATGCCCTAGTGTGAAAAAGCTGGATGACAAAAACAAATATAGCTAAATCCTCCAAAGTCACCAGTTCTAGAAAGCTTCTGCCCCTAAGAGTTAGTGTTTTCTATATATCAAGAAGAGCCTTTATCAAAGCTTGCTTCATCATATGACCTCTTTCAGTTGTCTGAACTTCACTTTTTGGTCTTGCATTTTTGTCCCCGGCTAAATTGCGTCTGGCCAGAAGATTCAGCATATTTTACTGTATCATCTCTGTTTAGTTTAGCAAGCTGAGATAAGCTACAGGCATTATCTTGCCTTAATTAAGACAAGTAGTATTTGCATGTCCACTTTCAGCTATTTATACTGAAGATTCATCAAACTGCAAAAATAGCAACTTCCTGTCACCTCTTGTCATCAAGTTTCATATGCTGATAACAACCTACGACAACTTCCTTTTATAAGCCATCTTTCACTCCCCCTCCCCAAAGGCAGGATTTTATTTTTTTTAGAAACTTAAAATTGCATGTCAGGCCCTTTCCAAAGAAGAAAAACTTTTAATTTTGAAAAGTGTGGTCCAAAATAATATATCCAACTATTTAACTCCTTGCTGGCATCATTACCTACCCTTGACTCCTATTGAGGTAGCCAAAAAATAGAGGAAAGTTACCAAAGAGTCTCCAATCTGAGGTTGTAACCTAGGCAACCAGCACCATCTCCTTTCTCATCTCACTGAAGCTACTGCCAGCCTACAGAGTTCCAAACAATCCACTTCTGACTTATCCATTAAAGGTTCTTTCCAAAATTTATGACAAAATGTTTTTTGGCAACCATCTCCATATTCTTGTTTTCCCAATGGTCTCCGCTTCAGCCAATGTGGGAACTTGATTACAAAGATAATAAATCCATTCCTCTGTGCTCCTGACATGCGGAAAAAACCAGCCAACAACAAAAAACAAAACAAAAAAACCCAACATCTGAAATGGATGATACCAAGATGAACATGTACAGGAAGTCAGTTAACAGACTGTTAATGCTTTAGTGACATTCTTTCTAAAATTAGATTAACAAGCTCCCAAAAGAACCCATTAAAGTAGAATTCAAAACTACAGATAACATAAGGCTTTTTTTTTTTTTTTGCATATGTCCCAAGATGCTGAACCTGTCTGCTTGCTTCAGCCCTGGGGACTGCTATATATTCACCTTCAGCATTAATTTCTGTTCCACGTGCTACTTTTAGAACAAAGTGAATTTTGCTTCTAATGCTCTGGGAGTTCTCTCATGACTGCCTGCTGTATCTTTATTACAGTATATTGCTGAGTGCATGATAAAGTATGCTACCAGCAAATCAATAAGACATACTGCAGCTTTCAGGCTCTTGTCCACTCTGCTATAGGAAAAGAAAATAAATTCCCAGATTTTCAGCATACAACAGGATAATCCAAAAGAATGAAAGTCAGTCTGGAAACAAAGTAAATAAGTAAAATGGGGACTCCTACTTTATTAGTATTTTTCCAAGCTCTTTTCTAGCCCTTCTTTATAATGTCCAAATAACTTTCACATGCAGTAGCACATACAAAAAGAAGTTTAAATGACTCATCAAGAGTCAAACAAGAGCTACTTAGATAAGCCTCCAGCAGCAACAAAGTACTACAGTCGCTGACATCCATTTTCAACCAGGTATCAGTAAAGTTGACAAATTATATTTTCATAACAGGAGTCCACATGTGAAATGGACTGGCCATTGAGATATTTTAAACAACATGAATGGTTAAACTGGCTGAAATCCTTGCATTGTATCACAAATGATTTTCAGTTTCAACAATGTTTGTATTACTACAGGTTTCCCTCGCCAACCACAGGGGTTAGAGGTTCCTGAAAGTTCCCGTGGTTGGGAAAACCGGCAGGACTGGGAAGCAGGGGCTGTGGGAACGAGTGAGAGGCACGAGCAGGGCCAAGGGAGATGTGGGGGGTGTATTTCCCAACTGAACCCTCCCCTTCTTTGAAGTGTGGATACTTAAAACCGTGGCTGGCAAAACCATGGTTGGCAAGGGAAACCAGTACTGCACTCTGACCAGAGTCACTCTTGTCTTCCGAAGAAAGCAAACAGGAAATAATTTTTTCCCCCTCTAAGGCTTATGTTTCTGGCCACTAACGAGAAGCACAGAAAATATCTTCTTTATGTCATTTGGCACTGTTGTTCCCAATTACGTCTCAGCAAGGACAACTTGATTAGATATACATTGAAAACTTTGTACAGAAAAAAAAAAAACTTAGTAAGCTTCAGGTATAACCATAGGGGGGGTAGGGAAAAACAATTTCAGTCATTTTCAGGCAAAACACGCACTGTCGTCAATAAAAGACTTGCCTGAATAACAAGGGAAGACTCGACTCCTACTTCTCTACCAGGAAACATGACTGAAATTCTGCCTACCAAACTAAGCAGTTTGCGCAGCAGCTACACATTGAGACTATGAAACACACAGCACACCAGTAGGAACTGCAAGTAGTGCTCTATATTTCTGTTACTATATTCCTAATACCATTCTTGTCATTCTGTCAGACATTAGAGAAAAAAGAAACTATTTTCAATGATGACACAGAGATCGTCTTGTAAAGCCACCCCACGAATAACTAACAAGTTCTGTGTTTCACTAGCAATGGGCTAGAGGAAGCAAGTTTCTGGACAACCACAGCTATCATATCACTGTTAGAATAAGATTTAAAAAGTAGGTTTATTTTAAGCTGCATTATTTGTAGGACAGATAGCACAGGAAGTTGCACCCACACTAATATATATGAAAGGAAGGAACTGTTTTATTGGTAGATATAAAAGTAGTAGAGGAAACAATTTTTTTAGTCAATCTATAAATACTGCAGATATTATACAATCCTTCAGAACAGGAGATCCAACACCAATACAGATGACTGCATTACCTATTTATCTGTTTTCAAAAACTGGAAGTTCATGATACTATGGTAAGAAAGCAACAAGGTTTCTCCCTATCATAACTCTTTTACTCTGCCCAACACTAATATCTGAGTGTTAACACTTGGATAATGTTAACACGGAGAATATTACAATTTGCCATTGGGATTTAAGGCTGATTCCTAGCTCAACCAGTCCCATGAAAAGTACACAAAGCCAGTTCACAAATGTCTAAATATTTATTATTTTTTTGCAAAAAAAGAATTAAATGTGTTTGAGAGAGAAAAGGTAAAAAAGAAAGGAAGGCAGGCAAAGGACGATTTCTCTCTGTCTTATGCAGGTTGTATCTTATTTTCTAGTTTCAATGACAACAGTTAAGTTTATATTAGTATTAAACTCCTAATGCTGTAACTCAGCAGATCTCAGCTGGGGATCTGCAACCCCCTGGGGGAGCCATAAGCAGGTTTAAGGGGGTCTGCATTACCCCTCACCTCACTACCCCTCCAGGGTAGAGCCACAGCCTGAGGAGAGCACTGGCAGCAGCTGGGCCAGGGCAGCAAGGCAGAGCCATGGCCTGGCATGCAAGCGGCTGGAGGCAAGACAAGGTGAGAGCAGTGTGCCCCCAGAACCCCCCGGTCTGTTACTCCTTGCATTGCTAGCAGTGCAGCTGGTGCAGGGGTCCCAGTAGCAGCGGCAAGTCTTGTCGCCCCACTCTACCCTCCTGTGCTGGGTCCTACCTGGTGGGCTGCAGAGATGGCTCCTACCTGTGCTGTTTCAGCCAGGCTGCAGTTGTGTGCCCGCTGTGGGACCCTACAAATCTGGGGAGACAACATGTCACCTACACCCCATTCCCCCCCACACCTCACCTATACCCCGCCCTGCATACTGGATATGCAGAACAGTTGCTGTGGCACTGGTGGGCCATGACATTTTTTGCTAGGGGGGCCTCAGGAAGAAAAAAGTTAAGAACCCCTGCTGTAACTGTCATGCCAAGAGCCATGAAAAGTATATTAATAAACCTAAACACAATAAATCAGAATATTTTTGTTCGATGGCATTTCAATATTTTCTAAAGTGGTTTATACACTGGAATGAGCTGTAGCATTCATGGTTGGACTTCGCTTACCTTTGCTCTTGTGGATGTTCCTCCACATCCTCCTCAGAGTCAACCTAATGAACAGAAAAAATACCAAGAGAGGTGTTCAGAATTATAATACTGTGCACATCTTGGCCAGGTACAGATACTACACTTTTACTGGTATAAGTGATCGAAAACCAGTCTATACCCAAACAGAACACAGGTTCAACACACAAAACCTGTAGCAGAACAGAAGTTTAGCGCACAGACCAAGTTAAAAATGGTGGAACCCAGCCTAAGATTTGCACATACACCCCCACCAAGGAGTTAATGTGTGTTCTGTTCCCTACCAATCTAAATTACACTG
Organism: Alligator sinensis; assembly: GCF_000455745.1. Classification (NCBI taxonomy): domain Eukaryota; kingdom Metazoa; phylum Chordata; order Crocodylia; family Alligatoridae; genus Alligator; species Alligator sinensis. The sequence goes on from NW_005841924.1 coordinate 427,559, forward strand.
CTTGCAGAAAAACCGCATAACTCTGACTCTACCTCGGAGCTTTTGAACATGTATACCTAGCCCTTGTGCCTACTCTTACTGAAGTGAATATATTAAGAACTTATTTTAAAAAGTCACAAATTATAAAGTTACTTAAGTGGTTCCACTAGGCATTAAAAAACTCCACACTTAAGTAAATAAACAAACTCGATTCAAGATTTCAGATTTTATTGCCATTCCACTTTTTTTTTTCCAAATTTAGTTCTAATTTACTTATTTTAGTTTAAACACATGCACTTGTCAGGAGCTTTAGTGCATGCAAAATTCAATCTATTAAAAGCATTACAAAAATTAAAGATAGGCCAACACTAACATTAGAAATTCCCAAAACACAAAGACTGAAATCATTGCTACCCAAATTATTTGCCATCCCTCGATGCATTCATGGGCCAACGTATAGGAAAGCAGACTGTGTATTGCCTTGAAATTCACCCAACTTCTATTTGCAGACTAAAGGCAAGGAAGCAGCTTCCTAATCACAGGGCCTTCCACCAAGCACTGAAGTACACAAATATTTTCAGGGACTGTAAGTTCAAACACCACAGCTGCCCTCAACTGCTGGAATAAGATGCAAGAAGAGAAGCAGAGTGAAGAGATGCAAAGGAAACAAGCTGGGACAGTTTGCAGTTCAAACCCAGACACTTTGAACCATGACTAGAAGTGAATAAAGTCCCCAAAGAAAACCCTTTTTAGACAATAGCTGCCTACTTGTTTTACCAGCTGAAGTGTTCAAGGGGCTTTAACATGCAATTCAAAATAGAATGCATTACAGCAACTCAGTTTGCACTGATGAAAGAAAAGAACAACTTTCATGAGACTGTTTTCAGAAAAGGTCACAATCATCCCGACGAGTGATTAGTTTTCCTTAGCTATTACAGAGGTAGATGCAGGTTCCAAAAAACACATACACTGTAAACCTGAATGGCAAAAAGTACGAAAACTCACCAAAATCAACAGAAAAGGTCATTTCTATCATGTCCTCCCTTTGTTGTCCCATGCTACCTATATAAAAAAAATACAACTCATCCCAAAAAATTACCTATGAATCACATTTCAATTTTGGCTAGACAACAGAAAAGGCAATCACCTACAGTATCCAGGCTCACTGAAATGGGAGCTTACTAGGTGTGTATGACCTACATACATACTTGAAGGCACACCTGTCTGCCCAACCACACAAGACCACTGAGCAAGGAAAGCTGAGAGGACAAGAAAGAACCTCAGGAGATGGGAACAACTGTTTAGAACAGTTACTAGATCTTCAAAAAAGAGGGAAAGACAACCACTGTAGTACAATGCCACCTATCTTTACTAGCATCAGCAGATAAGTAAATCATGGGTAATATTACTTAAAGCATCTTCTAGTCATTTTTAAAAAGCAGAAGATGCACATCCAATCTTCGTCCAGGATCAGAAGCAGATCATTAAGCAATGAACCCAGGGCAGTCTTCATTCCATACCTAAGCCTAGAACAAGACTGACAACAATTAAAGTAGTCTGAGGATTCTACAATCTTTCCCTCAACTTCGCTTGGAAAGGAAAACAGAAAACTCTGTGATAGTTGTCAGGATTCTTTATTTAGGCTGATACCCCCTCAGCATCAGCCTAACTAGAGTTACCAGCATTTGGAGTGCCCATTAACAGGATCCCAAATAGCATCCTGTACATAAACAGTTGTGTGTGCTAAGCTAGAAAGCACCTGGGAGAGTCACACAGGCATTATGGGAGCTATCAGGTTTTAGCTAAGAGAGGACAGCCTCTGTATTCCCTGCACGAGCCAGTCTCGACCACCTTGACACATACCCTAGGAACATCTACATGTGCATATCATTGCTCCCAGGCGCTATAATTACACATGTACCCAAGAGAGCAGCATGTTGAGCCAGGTCGGAGTAGCCTCGGCTAGCAGGGGGCCCAGGGGGTCAGCCTGCCAGCCCAAGGCCACTCTGACCTGGCTCAATGTGCTGTGGAGCAGCTGGCTGGGGCATGAGGGTGCTCCAATGTGGGTCTATCCAACAGGCAGCACCTGCACTGAAAAGCACCCTCATGCCGCAGTCAGCCACCTCAGTGTCTATATGTGGTGCTCCAAAGTAAAAAACTCCACAGCAGGATAGTACTTGTAGTTACAAGTATTACCCTACTGCAGAGTTTACTAACTTACTCCAGCCTAATAGCCCTGCACATGGAGATGCCAAGACTTTATTGTAGAGTTAATCAGTCTACTCCATAGTACACATCTTGTGTACACACACCCCCTGAAGCTCAGATAAGGACTTTAAGATGCAGTAGAGCAGCCTATATAGAGAAACACAAGTTGTATCTTCCTTAAGTCAGTCTCAGACTCTGATGAAAACTAAATACACTCAGATGAATCCTGATTTAAAGTGGAAAACCTTATATACTCCTTGTATTTAACTAACAGGATATGTTTGAGCTAAAGATATATTGCAGCATTATCTAGTCACATTTCAGTTACACATTTAATTTCAGGAATGGTGGTTAACTTTATTAACTCCTGACATTTCATTAAACAATGTGAACTGAACTGAAATCAGGTCCTTACCATCTGGCATTGTGTAGACCGAAGAAAAGATCTGAGAATAATCAGGGCATTAATAACAAATGGCCAATACTCCTCTGTAACCAAGGCAGGTTTTCACCCTGCTTAATTTCCCTTGGTTCATGGCTTATTTTAATTGATTATAAAAATAAGTATCTAGGAACAAGGAAAATATGCCCAAAAATCAGTTCCTCATAGAAACTGGTATAAAAATCAGATCTAAGATACAGATAATATAAAACAGAGTTAATGAGTCTCAACACTGAAAACAAGAGTCCCAATCATTATTCAATAACAACGGAAAAAAGGACATTGAAGAGTTTACAGATTTGGACAGTAGAGTAATAGCAAATTGAGACAGTGATAAAGACATCAGAATCAGTAAATCAAACCAAGTCTCTGAATCATTTTGAAACGTTTCATCTTCCAGATAAAAACAAAAAACAAAAAGTTAAATTACAAAAACAAATGTAAAAAATGTGTTACTCTACAGGCCCAAATGCTGTTGTCTAAAAGTGTGCATAAATTAGAAGCATGTCAGAACTGTTTGAGGAGGATAATAAGACTATTCCAGCCTGAAAAAGTAACAGAAGAGCTACAGAAGAAATCCAGTATATGATCTATGGATAAAATAGAAAAAGAGAAAAGATTAATAATATTGGGGCTATGCACATGGAACGAAGAATGATGCCTTACCAACTACAGTTCCAAAGTAGAATCCACCAAGGAAAAGGGAAAAAAAAGAAAAACTCAGGACACATGAAAAGGGACAACAGGACGAGAAATAAATAAGTAGAGTTACAGCTGGAATTCCAGCTGCTGCTGACCACATTGGATGAATAGTACTGCATTTCCATTTTTCTCCAATTTTACTCCAAAAGCCTGAAAATGCCAAGTGTAATGAGAAATCACTAGTTATAGAAATTTCCTAACACCTGTTACAAGTATGAATTTGACTTGATTTACATCTCTGACAGATAATCTCAACAGTCTCTAATACCTAACAGGTACAAATGTGACAAAATATTTTTAAAAATCTACTCGCCTCAAACTAATTTAAGATGGTTGGCAATGTCTCAGATTCCAAAGAAAAAGCACAGAGCAAGCTAGCTTTGATAATTTATTCATGGCCTTCTTCAATATCCATACCCAGGATTTACTTGTAACTGAAAGTATTTTAGAAAAAAAAACAAACACATTCCCCCTATGAATCTGAGGTAGCAAAGAGGAATTATTTCCCTACTTAAGATTTCCCTGCAAATTGTTAATTAGCATGCCACTGATTTTTTGAATTCTGGAAGTGATTACCAGAATATACAGCTTTAAGAAGCACTACATTAATAATTTGCTAACATTTTTTTTCAGAAGGTACCTGACAAGGAAAACAAGTCATGTTTGTGTCTCCCTTCCAGGTTTTTGTGCTCATACCATATTTACTTGAATACAAGATGAGGTTTCCCCTCCCCTTCCTCCCCCTCACTCACCCCCCCGGACATGAGGGAAAAAGCCCTTCATCTTATAATAGCATACAAGGAAATCTGATTAAATACACCGGGCACATCTACATGTGACACTTAACGAGCAGTAGACTGATTCCACTGTGCATTGGCACGGCAGGAAAAAAAACGTGCTAATGCGCTAATGTGCAGAAGAATTAGTCTACTGTGCATTAGCATCACAAAAAAAAATGCTCCTGCGCTACTACGCAGTTAACACCAATTACAGCGCATTAATGAACACATAGATGCACTCACTGCCTATCATTAAACTGCTGCCAAAAGCAACATGTGCTCAGTACTGCAATCAAAGCCAACTATGAAACTAATTAAATGGAGTCAACACTGAGCATGACTATAAAACATATGGCCCACAGTGGGCAAACTCTGCACACCCTCTCTCAGCCTGGCACATATGATTAGTGTGGCCCCATCCTGCACAAAGTGAAGTCAAACCAGGTTGCCCTGCACCTCACCTGCACATAAACTTTTGGAGGATCCCAGAATTCGTGACAAGAACACCCAGTTCCAGTCATGAGTGGGGGCTAATTAGCCAAATCAGCTAGTACAAATATGACAACATATAGAAAGCCCACTCACTTTTAAAATAATTGAAGATGGTTGGTAATGCCTCAGATTTCTTCTATAACTCTTCTGTTATGTTTTCAGAACAGAATAGTCCCATTATTCTCCCCAGACACTAGTGCTACTCAAAATTGTGTTTATGAAACACCTGTGCTAAAACTTGCAGCATTTTCAAAAACAGTAAAATGCATCAATTCTGGATGAGTTACATCTATGGGTACTATATGCAAATTGCTACAACCATGTTTAATTTCAAGGCTACTTTTTTTTTTAAATTTGCTTTTCACTTCTACGTGCTCAAGGAGAGCAGGGTCTGACAGTAATGGGAGGGGGAAGGGGCTCCCACGGGAAAACACTGGGGGGGAAGCAGAGAGAAGGCTACCTGATCCCCCAGATTTAATTTCCCCAGCTGTAGCAGTGGGAAGGGGACAAATTCAAGGCACATGTCCAATAATTAGATTCTATGCCTGGAAAATGATAGTAAACTTATAAATTTTCCATATATGGAATCTAAATATTGAGGGCTCTCCTTATAATTGGGGTCATCTTCTATTCGAGTAAATACAGTATATAAAGTACTGTACAGTACTTAATATACAGTATATAAAGACTTTATACTGTATAAAATACAGTATATAAAGACTCATAAAAGGATGAGTCTTATCCTTTTCCCAATTCTTTTTTCCTTTCGCTTGTTTAACTGTGTTTAGAAAAATTGTAACAGTGTTTCTTTCCATGTTGGAGGCCTCAGAGATTTTAGGTGGCAAGTCCTTTAAAGATTTTTTTCTCCCTAGTATTTTAATTAATACCTGTCAGAAAATTAAAAACAAAACCACAGATTTATAAAGAGTGTGAATAAAAACGACAGGACTGTAATCAGGCCACCCCCCTTGATATCAAAATCCCATCAGTTTTCCATTCTTTTGTAATTGTTCAAGATAGCCTAAATTCTCAATGTTATAAATAAGGAGGATTTTAAAAATTGTTTCCTTCTAGTATATAAGAGAGGCCTGAAAACAAGTATGAGCCCACCTGCTTCCCTTCCCTACAAGAGACCTTCAAGAACCACCACGGAACAAAAGAAATCAAGATTATGCCAGAGTCCAAGTCAGATTCAGAAAGGGAGCAATTGTAAAACCAAAAGCCAAAATAAACTGCAAAAAGAGACACTGGTATGGAGATGGTTGTAAGTTATTATTGACAGAATGCTAGCGATGTGCTAAATACTCAACTACAAATGGGAGTAAATGTTAACAAGCTCGCACACGAACACACGCTGTACTCAGGTCATGATCTAGAACAGGGGTGCTCAATCCCAGACCCATGAGCCAAATCCAGCCTGCAGGGACCAAATCCAGCTCAGAGCCATGGCATCTGGCCCACAGGTCTCCCCATGAGTCAGGAAATTTAGCACTGGGCAAGCAGTAGCAATTAATACTACTACCCTTCCCCCACTGTCAAAATTCCCAAGCCCCATGCAGCTGTGTAAGAGCCTGGTCACATCCCCACCCCAGCATGAGGCCAGATTAGGGCGAGCCTACTTCTACTTCCCCACAAGGCCAGATCATAGCCGGGCCATGCCCCTTCCCATGGAGGTCAAATCAGGGTCAGGCCATGCTCCCTCCTCTCCCATACAGCTGAATCAAGGTTGGGCTTCCCCCACCCTCCTGCCCCCGCACCAGATACAACCCGTGGACAAACCACGCACCACCCAGCCAGCCCATGGAAAAAAAGATCGAGCACTGTTGAGTCCCCTGTTGATCTAGACTCACGTACTGTGTGCAGAGGTGTAACTAGAAATTTCGGCACCCTGGACAAGGAGGTCAAAGAGTGGTGTGGGATTGTGCCAGCTACAAGAGTTTTACCTGATCCCAGAGACTCAAAGCTCCCAGCTATAGGTGTAGCAGCATGGGCTCCCCCCGAGACATGGACTACTGCTGTTGCCACCATTTTGGCAACCCTTCTAAATCAGCAGCTGGGGCTGATTTTTTTTTTTTGGTGTCCTGCTTGCCTCCCCCTAGTTACTCTACTGACTGCATGTACGTAGACCAGAAAGGGTAGTCATCACTGAAAGGTTTTTGGATTGGTGGGTATTTTCAGAGGAATCAGAAACTAAAAAAGGGGATTCCAAGACAAGGGAGCAGCACAGAAAAAAAAAGTATGACTTCCAAAGCATACTTTACATATAAAGGGGGAAGTTGGGAGGGGGCTTTTGAGGTGCATAAACAAGAAGAAAGTAAAGGGAAATGAAAGCAAAGATGTGAGGGATGGAGGTGGGCAGGTCCTTGAAGGTTAGGCAAAAAGCATGAACTTGATACAGCTCAAGTAGACAAGAGCTATGAGAGGGACCATAAAGCAAATACAAATCTTTTGAGTAAATTTTCTCTCTCTTCAATTCAAATTCTTTCCCTCCCCCTTCCCCCACCCCACCTAAGTTTCTTGATTCTGATAACAAAGATATGAATGGAGGATTTTAATGGCTGAAAAGAACACTGATCATATTAACTTCTAACTCTCCAACTCAAACCCTATCCGCAGTAGCAGATGTTTAAGCTATCATTTGATGAGTATCTGTATTCGGGACAGAAAGAACTACATATTGCAGTGAAGATGTTTTCAGTCTTTAAAGTCTTCATTAGCACTTACTTTTAGAAAAATGTCAATTTTTTCATCCCATAATGAAGCCAGTAGTTGAATATTTTCTTCCAAATAAGAATTACATAGCACTTGAAAATAAGGAAAATATTCATTTTACTGGATTCTGCCTAGTCAGTATTGTTCAGTTTTGTGACCTATGAAATGGAGTTCTTGTAAAGGTAACAAAACCATGAAAAACCCACTTTGCTACTGGCAAGCAAAGATAATTTCCCCTGAGTGGGGAATCACTGAACAACAGATTTCTGTGGAGTTTAAATTCCCATTTACCAAAAAAAAAAAAAAAATGATAACAAGATACAGAAGAGCAGTGCCACCTCACTTTGCATCTACAAATAGTTGGTTCCATTACTGCTACTCCTGCTCCTAGTTCACCCAATATGTAACAAATAGACTGCCAGGAGTCTGGTCAAGCACATGTGTGGAGGCCGGCTGGGCCGTACTCCACCTGGGCATGAGCGAGACCAGTAGCACTGTACCTGACCCCCGGGCCGGCAGCAGCAGGGCTCGGTGCCCCGGCAGGGCTCCTCCCTGCATGCTGGGTGCCAAAAGCTGCTCCCAGGGGCAGAGGCACAGCCTGTTCGATGTAGCACCCCCTTTCCTGCGGCCTGGCCAGCACTGCCTGGCTCTAAGCCGGCCTCCACACATGCTGTAATTTCAGAACTGTGTAATGAATATCAAAACTGCCAATATTATGTCACTTCTCTCTGCTACTTCTTGGAAAAATCTATAAGACGACGACAACCACGGCACTGAGGCTGTTCACAATGAAGGAAAACCCCAACAAATAGAGACTAGGGAAGTGAGCAGAAAAGAATAACCCTCCCTTCCCCTCTGTGATCCTTCCAAGAGGGTCTGTGGGTAAGGTGGTTAAAACACAATCTCCTTCCCCCTTCCTGCTAGTTAGAGAAGCAGGTTTATAAATGATCATATTTACAAGCCAAAAGCTTGAAAAGAAAGGTGCTGAGACCAGCAACTGCATGATGGAGGAATTCCAGCAGCTATGTAGTAAGGCTATGCCTCTTAAGAAGACTGTGCCCTGGTACTTGGCTGATAGGTCCAGGACTTCCTACTCCATTGTATTACCACCTGACTAGTAAAAGCCTACTAAGCGTTTCAAGCTGAGAAAAGAAAGCCAGTGCAAAACTGTTTTACATATTAGTCACTGTGACAGTTGAAATTAGAAGGCCACTTTCTTTTTCTACATCCAATGCAGAATCTGTGAGAAATGAAAACATTCTCCTGATCTTTACCTATTGCTTCCACAGAAGTAAGCAAAATAACAAATAAATGTCAGGTGAAGTACAAGACTAATTTTAAGTCATTCTTTTACAAGGAAGATCCATCCAAATAGAGTCCTTCCCAAGTGGTCCTACTCTTCCCAGCAAGTAAACATTATAATTACCATCTCTGAATTGCTGCTTTACTGTAAAAAATAACCAGGTACTGTCACTGTGTGGTTTCATGTTTAATGTGTTGCGACATTAAGATTGCTCACTTTACAACTGAGATTTTTTTCCCCTTAATAGTCAGCCCAGCAAACTTAGCCTAGGATCAGAAAAAAAAAAATAAAGCTCTTTTTGGCCTAT